>NC_056748.1:805802928-805927928 GCF_019279795.1 Protopterus annectens | reverse complement strand
TAGATTTGATCAGTGCAATTCCTGGTTTCAGGGCAAGACAACTATTGCACTAATTTTTAAAGCTGGTTAACCGAAGCATAATAATAACCAATTAAAAGAATTTTTCTTTATGGCTGAAGTAGATGCCATTTACTGAAGTACTTTTTAAAGAGACACCATATTTTACAAGCACTCCTTGAAGAATCTTTCGGTATACTAACAAGAATGCAGATTGAAGTTTTTCTTAAGACAGTGAAAAAGGTAAAAGGTAGTACATGCCCTTGGATCTCATCTTTACTGAAAATGATGCTTATCAGTAGAGATAATTCCGCAAACAATGGAAGAAAATGAATGCCACAAAACTGTGCAACAAATTTCTAACACAACAAAAGACAAGTAGATTAGTCACCCAAACAGTTAACTTTAACAGTCTAAGAAACCAGCAAACAATATTATCCGGGCACCTCCAAAATATCTGAAAGATAGTTAGTTATGTCCCTAGGATAAACAATTCTTAGCAAAACACATTTAATCCAGTGTCGCTCAGCATTATCCAGGGTTGCCACATGCAGTGGATATAAAAAAGTGTACACACCCCTTTTAAAATGCCAGGTTTTTGTTATATAAAAAAAATGAGACCACAATAAATCATTTCAAAACTTTTCCCACCTTTAATGTGACCTATAACCTGTACAATCCAATTTAAAAACAAACAAATCTGCTAGGGGAAAAATAAAAAATAAAAAATGTACAATAAGCTGGTTGCACGAACCACCTTTTGATTTAATTACAACATTCAGTCTTCTTGGGTACACACCTGAAATCAATTAAGGAGACTCTGATTAACCCCAAATAAAGTTCAGCTGCCTTAGTAGGATTTTCCTGACATTTACTCAGTTGCCTGCTACAGCAAAAACTATGGTTTGCAGAGTGCTTACAAAGCATCAAAAGGATCTTATTGTTGAAAGGAATCATAGGTTCATAGGTTGGTACTAGGCTATCGGCCCTAGGGCCTATGCAAGCCTAGCCATAACAATTCCCTGGATATTTCTTCCCACAATATTTACTTCTCTGGACCCCTGTCTAGCATGGTGACTGACATGATCTCCGGGGTGAATTTCCTATCTGCCATCCAATCATCATGGTTCCTTTTGAAGAGGGGCAATGAGGCGCACTGCTTGACATGTATGGGCAGTCTATTCCAGAGTATGGGGAGTCTCTGGTTCAGGAGCCTATCCCTCCAGCATGTTTGGTTCATTGTGATGACAAGGTTTAGATCCCTGGAGTGTGTGGCTCTGAGGGATTGGGATTTCTTTAAGTGGAGCATGTCCAACAGCTCAGGGTTTGACATGGCCTTGTATGTTAAGCAGAGATCGCCTCTGAGTAGATGATATGCCACAGAGTTTAGCTGGAATTTTTTAGATGGTCAGCATATGGCATCTGCTTTAGGCATGTGATTCTTTTAGTGAAGTATTTCTGTGGCCTTTCCAGCTGTTGCAGATGTCTTGTGAGGTACATACCAAACGGGGCATTATACTCTATAATGGGTCTATGAGGAATGAGTACAGTGGGAGAATGACCTCTTTTTTTCTGTATGAAAAGCCCTTAGTGATGAGGCGTGCCACATAGAAGGATTTCCTGACTGTTGTGGCGATGTGGTTATCGAATGTAAGACCACTGTCCTCCTGTGTCCCTAAGTCTCTCATCACACTTTTGATGTTTAGTGTACTGCCACCTATGTGGTAATTCATGGATACATGTTTTTTTCCAAAGGGGATAACTATACATTTCTTGGCATTAAGCTTGAGCCCAGGGCTCTGGCACCAGGCATCTGTTTCTGTAAGGCCCTTTTGTAGACTATCCACATCATTTGGGGATTCAATAATGGCTCCCAGTTTGCAGTCATCTGCGAACCTTGTTAGCCAGAGTCCCTTAGTGTTGGCCTGTACTTCAGAGAAGTAGATGCCAAACAAGAGTGGTCCCAGGACTGAACCCTGAAGTACTCCACTTGTCACTTGTCTGGAGCTAGATTTGGAGTCGGCTACTTTTACAGTCTGGGTTCTGTCAGTAAGCCAGTTGGCAACCCATCGAGTGACGTAGGGATTTATACCCAGCTTAGTAAGTTTATCTATGATTCCAGAGTGGGGGATAGTGTTGAAGGCTTTGCTGAGGTCCAGATAGGCTGTGTGGACCACCTTAACCTCGTCCACAGCTCTGGAGACTGATTCAAAGAAGTCAGTCAGATTCAGGAGACAAGATCGGCCCTCCACAAACCCAAACTGGGTAGGGCCCAGTGTTTGAACATTGCCAATGTCTTTGTTTATAAGTTCCATGATAATGCGTTCCATGCCCTTGCAGATCAGGCTTGTCAGACTGATGGGACAGTAGTTCCTGGGATCCAAGGCAGATGCCCCCTTGTGGAGTGGGATAACTGTAGCTGTGCACCACTCAGTGGGCACGAAGCCTGAGGTGAGGCTATGATTAAACATGACACTTAGGTGAGGTGCCAGTTCATTTTGTATTTCATGTAGTACACAGCCTGGGATGTCATCTGGTTCCTTGGATGCTGTATTCTTAGCTTTGGAAAGCGCGGTTTCTACCTGTATGGCCATGATTACAGGAATTTGGCAATCTTTTCGTATTGAGATGGCCCCTTTAGGGGGTGAGGGGGGGTGAAGTTGGCACTAAATCGATCTGCCAGCATATTGGCAATATTTTTGGGATCAGTATATTTAATGCCATTCTGTTGTAGCTCAGAGCAGATCTGAGCATTGCCATTTAAATTCTTGACATAACTATAGAATGCCTTGTGGTTGTCTTTGGAATCTTTGGCAATTTTATTTTCATAACTAGCTTTTGAGGATTTTATGAGGGATCTCAGCTTCTTACTGAGGCTGGTGAGGGAGTTTTTTTGCATCCTGGGATTTTCCTCATTTCTGCAACAATTTCTTCCTTCTGTTGTATAGTTTGTTTATAGCAGGGGACCACCGGATTGGCTTCCTTTTTTTGGGGAAGAGCATCTTGGTTCTATTTGGGATGGCACGATTCATGTATGAGTGGATGTGCTCGTACAGTGCCTTAGTGTAGGATTCTGCAGTCAAACTTTCAGATCCCGTCTGCATGGGTGTCGTGAAGTTTGTCACTTCTGACTTCAGTAGCATGAAGTTGGCTTTGGAGAAAATTTTTAAGGTTTCCATACTGGGGGGTGGGGGTGGGATGTGGATGTCAAGGGTGATTTGCTTATGGTCAGACCTGACCAATAAGGGGGTGACCACTGGTGTGGAGCATCTATCTCCCATGTTGGTAATGACCAGATCTAGGATATTGGAGCCCCTGGTGGGACAATGGATTTGTTGATCCAGGGCTTTGGAATTTATGAATTCCAAGAACCACTGGGAAAAGGAGTTGGTACCCGAGTAGTTTTCCCAGTTAATGGCAGGGTTGTTGAAATCACCCAGTATTGGGGTGTTTGGTTGCATCTTAAAATTTTCCAGTATGTTTAGAAAGGTGTAGTGAGAATCTTGGGGCATGGTGGGGGATCTGTAACAAGCTACAATTTGGATTGCAGTCTTACTTAGTGTTAGTTGCACCTGGAGAATTTCAGATGCATTGTGTTGGGCAACTAGCCTGGAGGTGTGAATATCCTTGGTGAACATGGACACTCCTCCACCTTTAGTGTTTTGGTCTTGGTTTTGTGGCCAAAATATGTGGTAAGAGTTGTAGCCTGGTATTGCAGGGGTGCTCTCGGGAGCATTGAACCAGGTCTCAGTTACTGCACAGATATTGATGTTCTCCATTTTTAGGAGTCCCTCGAGAGAGTGCATTTTGAGGTTTAGACTTCTAGCATTGAGTAGCATTACCTTCAGATTTTGCATGCTTGTATCTGTTGCGGTGGTGGTTTTATCCTTTGAACCTTGCCTAAAAAGGCACTATAGGGGTGGCAAGAGCTTTAGCCAGTAACCTGAATCCCAGGGGTAACAGGTGCAGACCATCTCTGGCAAAGCATCGTGGTTTGTCGATCATGTCTTCCCAGGCAGACAAATACTGGATCCCCTTTGAATGACACCAGAAGCTTAGCCAATTGTTGAAGTCAATCATTTTGTCCTTATACTGTGGTATCATTCTGGGCAAAGGCAGGATGCTACTCAGGGCTAGGGTCATACCTGCCTGGGCCATATGATCTAAGAGCTCTTCCATGTCTCTTTTCATGTAGTCCAGGGAGGTACATCTCAAGTCATTCACTCCAGCATGGAGAGTCGTATTTGTACTTATTGTGGAGTGACTTGAGAGCATATGTTATGTGGTGGATCCTGGCACCTGACAGGCAGCTGACTGTAATTTTCTCCTTGTTCAGCCTGGTGAGTGGGACATCAGTGTTCCTGACTATAGAGTCACCTATGACTAAAGTGTTGGTTACATTGTCTTGCCTTAGGGGCTGTTGTTGGGTGGCACACTGGTGTTGTGAGCTATCTGTCACTTTGGTTGTGATTGGTGTTTGTTTGCGTTTCAGCTTTGGAGGTCCTTGTTGCTTGGGCAGGTTAATGTTAAGGGCCTCCGCATATGTGGGTTTAGTGTTGCTATGTTTGGGTGTTGATGGTGTGGGTTTTGAAGTGCTATGAGTTGCTTGAGGTGTAGTGCAAGTGTTAACCTTCTCCTCTTGATGGTCTAGCACAATCTTGGCCAGAGAGAGCTTTGCTTCCAGTTTGGACATGTAAGTGCATCTCTCGCAGGTTGTAGTGTTGGCTGGTAGGAGGAGAGGATTGTCTATGTTCATGAGGCAGTTGCCGCATTGCCCCAGTATGCCTAGATTCACCAGGTGGACAGGGGAAATCACCGGAAGCTGACCCTTGGACATTCTTGTTTAGGTGCTTTGTTTGTAAAGTTTAAAAGCTGTTTTCCCTTACCTTTGTAAGGTACTTTGCAATTATAGGCTGTTTGGTGCCTATGATTAATTTCTCCTTATTGACAAGGAGTGTTGAGTGCTTGTATCAATTTCAGGCTTCCTAGTGCTTTCCAGCAGGTTCTAGAGCAAGTGCTAGTCACAGGGGTTCAGATTTTAGTGCTACTACTGAGAAAACAGCTAGTTCTAAGGGAAAATTTGAACAGCAGACTTTCTGGCACCTGGAATAGTTTAACTGTAGCCTCGCAGTACTGCACAATGTGAAAAATTTGCAAACACACGCATTTTTAAGCCAGAAAGTTGAAAGGGATAGAAATCAGCCCAAAAAGGCTAATAAAATTACAACTTCAGAGCTGGAAACCACTCCTCTAGCGTTAGACAGGCAGTACAATGCTCACCACTCCCACTGGTAAGCAGCCGGACTTCCCTCCACCACAGCAAGGTCTGGATAGCTCTGAACACAGAAAATAAAGTCCTGAGACAAGCAAAGCCTGGGATATGGACTGGCTAGGAATGGTGGGAAACGAGCAAACAAGATAGTATTTTTTTTTGTTGTAACAGGCTAAACAATGCAATAATACAGTAAATAAACACAGAAAAGGCTAACACACTTGAGTGTGTAGTCCTAAACAGTAAATGCAATTAAAACTTTACAAAATTAGCAATTTAAAACTTTTTAAATGAAGCAAGGCAAGTGCACAACTGAAAAATGATTTAAGAGGCAGTAATACAGCAGAATAAGTAGCTAGTCTACATATACAGAGAAGTCTATATATATATATATATATATATATATATATATATATATATATATATATATATATATACAGAAAAGCAGCTAAAACAGACAAACAATTCAGATGCAGTGCAACCTAGAGCACTTGAGTTGTAGCAATATCAAGGCAATTACAGTTATAATAAATGCTCTAAAATATACTCTATATTTCCAAAATGTTTGAAAAGCACAGTCAGAACACAAGGAGATTCAGGCAATCTTTTTTTTTGAAAGGGAAAAATGTGAAACAAAAGGCCTTCTCAGATGTTCTGTCTGTATTAGGTAGGATGAGCTAATACCACTAGACTGGGAGGAGTGTCCCAGATCAGATTTACAGTAGGAGCGGGCAACTGCAAACCCACCAAGTATAACAACAAAACACGAACAGGGAGGGAGGGTGGAGACCAATACTAAAGCTATTAGCCCACAGACAGTAAACACTACAGAAAGCCACAAAATGAAAGTTTTTAAACAGATAAAGGAGCAAAGAGACTCTACAGAATGCTTTTAACTGCAAACAAATCAGTTACCCATGCAGATTAGTTAATAGCAATAAAATACACTAAAAACTATGCAGCAGGCAATAAAAAGTGCTATATATAAATTGCTAGAAACAATTATCAGTATAAATAATACAAAAAACAGGATACTTATATATCTCAGATCAGAGTTGTAGTCAATGCCCCTCCTCCACTCTGCTCAGTGTGTATAGACAGAAATCCTCTCAAAGTTAGGGCTTAAATATCAGAAGATACAACCTTAGACAACTTTTATTTTTTTAAAAAGCACAAAAGAACCAGCCCTCACAAGCCAGCAGCCAATTAACACAATCTAGCCAAGGTAAAGAAAGGTTTCTGCTAATTCAAGATGGCCTGTTCATGTGCTTTGAACAATCACTGTAGAAACAAACAAGCCCAGAGCCAGCAAATCTGAACTAGGACAATACTAAAGCTATTAGGCTACAGACAGAAAAAAACTACAGAAAGCCACAAAATTAAAGTTTTTAAACAGATAAAGGAGCAAAGAGACTCTACAGAATGTTTTTAACTGCAAACAAATCAGTTACCCATGCAGATTAGTTAATAGCAATAAAATACACTAAAAACTATGCAGCAGGCAATAAAAAGTGCTATATATAAATTGCTAGAAACAATAATCAGTATAAATAATCCAAAAAAACAGGATACTTATATATCTCAGATCAGTTATAGTCAACACCCCTCCTCCATTCTGCTCAGTGTGTATCAGTTAGTAGAAGGGTAAAAAAAATTCCACAGCATTGGATATATCATGGAACACAGTGAAGACAGTCATCAAAAAGTGGAGAAAATATGGGACAACAGTGACATTGCAAAGAACTGGACATCCCACCAAAACTGATGAAAAGACAAGATGAAAACTGGTCAGCGAGGCAGCCAAGAGACCTACAGCAGCACTGAATGAGCTGCAGGGATTTCTGGCAAGTACTGGTTGTGTAATATATGTGACAACAATCTCCCATATTCTCCATATGTCTGGTCTATGGGGTAGGGTTGCAAAACGGAAGCCTTTTCATACACAGAAAAACATCCAGGCCTGGCTAAAATTTGCAAAACAATACATCACATCTCCCAGAAGCATGTGGGAAAATGTGTTATGGTCTGATGAGACCAAGGTTGAACTTTTTGGCCACAATTCCATAAGGTACATTTGGCGCAAAAGCAACACTTCACATCATCAAAAGAATACCACCCCACAGTGAAGCATAGTGGTGGCAGTATCATGCTTTGGGGTTGCTTTTCTTCAGCTGGAACTGGGGCTTTAGTCAAGGTGGAGGGAATTATGAACAGTTCCAAATACCAGTCACTTTTGGCCCAAAACCTTCAGGAGTCTGCCAGAAAGCTGAAGATGAAGAGGAATTTCACCTTTCAACATGACAGTGACCCCAAGCATACATCCAAATCCAAAAAATAATGGCTTTACCAGAAGAAAATTAAAGTTTGGGAATGGCCATTCCAGAGCCCAGACATAAATCCAATAGAAAACTTGTGGGGTAACCTGAAGAGGGTTATGTACAAGGGATGCCCTCGCAATCTGACAGATTTGGAGCACTTTTGCAAGGAAGAGTGGGCAAATATTGCCAAGTCAAGATGTGCCATGCTGATAGACTCCTACCTGAGAAGACTGAATGCTGTAATTAAATCAAAAGGTGCTTCAACAAAGTATTAGTTTAAAGGTGTGCACACTTATGCAACCAGCTTATTGTACATTTGTTAGTTTTTATATTTTTTCCCCTAACAGATTTGTTTGTTTTTTCCATTGAATTGTATAGTTTATAGGTCACATTAAAGGTGGGAAAAGTTTTGAAATGATTTATTGTGGTCTCATTTTTTCATATCACAAAAATCTGGTATTTTAAAAGAGGTGTGTAAACTTTTTATATCCACTATAGCATAACCATTGTAAAGATTATGTAGCTTCGCCAATGACTGTGACAAGACAGGAAATCAGTAAGAGTGTTCATTGTTAATTCCCTTGTATGTCAGCATAGTTGTAAGGGGCGTTTTCACTTCTCACAGTCATGCACCTGCTAATATTAATTTTGTATGATAGAACCAGGGATCATAACATTCCGTACTTTGTGGGCAGGGTAAGAAGACTTTACTTGGCACAGGATAAATAATATAGGATATAACATTTGTAGCTGTTGTTGTTGTATGGTCCTACTAGGCATATCTAGCATACTGCATGATGGCATGACATAGCTGCACATGGGCACACCTATTGGTTCCTGTCTAGCAATTTGTATTATAGATTGGTGAGTAAAAGATATGATGATATGACATAACACCAAGCGGACACAACTGGGGCTACCTATCTGATTATGTTTGTCATGGAGCAGTGAGCAGGTGGCATTTTTATATGACATAGCACTGCATGGGTACACCTGAGGACACTTGTCTGACCATGTTTATCATATGGCGGTGTGCAGAGGGTGTGTGATGGTATTACATAACCCCCACTGAGCACACTTGCCTGTCTGACCATGTTGTCAAAATGTGATATACAGGGTGTACAATGGTATGGCATAACACCTCATAGGCACACTTGTGGGTTCCTGTCTGACCATGTTTATCATAAGGTGGTGGTGAAGTCGAATGAACACACATGGGCACATCTGTGAGTATATGCTCAATCTTGTTCACCATAAGGTAGTGGAGAGTGTGCACTGATATGACAAGTACTACATGGGCAGAGCTGTGGATGGTAGGTCAAACATGTTTTGTAGGGGTGGTGTGTAAAGTGTGGAATGATATATCATAGTGCCACATGGGCACACTCTCTTGTACATACAGCACATACTTTTGGGGTGGCATGCATGGTGCAATTTGTTTCTTTATGGTGCTGCATGGGCATGGCATGGACACATTGTGAACCATGTGCCTCACTGGAAGGACTGCATGGTGTTGGTTTGCTTGCATAGCAGACTATGTGGACCCCTTGGCTACTGTTTAACACATGTATACTGAAGGATGCTGTGAAGAGTCACAGTGTCATAGAAAGGTTCTATATGAGCACAAAATAGCTGGTGCCTGTTTCACATTCTCAGCTGGTGTGGTGATGTGATATTTGTGTGTTACTCTGGTAAAGTGTTATAGTGTCTCACCCTTGGCCATGACAAGTTAATACAGTGCATGACAGAGACCCCTTTACTGATGATTACCAGGGTGAATATATTACCGTTTAGTTGAGTTACGCAGTATCTGAGTGATTTCATCCTAATAGTCTCCTTCTGCACTCTCCAAGTTCCATAGCTAAATGCTTTACATTCCCAGCTAAATCACAGCAACCATACATACTATCTTATGTGTCATGTACATTTCAGATGAGAATGAGTATTCACACAGAGTAGGTGTATAGGTCCATACAATTGCCTGTTTTGGCCTTCCCATCATCCTTAGATCTTGGCTCATCATGATGACTCTTCCACAGCCCCCCAGTATAATGTAGATCCATACATTGCCCTGCTCTGTAATGTGAAGTAGCTAGATTAGTGAGCTATAGGCCATACATTCAGGAGAGTATATGTTGTTACACATCACTGCATGCAGATAAGCCCCGCCCAGCTATCATCAGACCTTTGCTCCACATAGCTGCAGTGTCTAGCAGGCTATGAATTGTGCATCTGTACTTTATTCCTTGTTTATTGTGCCCCTTGCCATTTTAATAAAACACTGGTCTCTTTACACCTCACAACCCATGTGATAGTCTACTCCTATTCATTATATGGCAACAGTATATTTCTTTGATAACTCTTGATAGGTCTTGAGACCTGTGTGCATTAAGTAGTATGAACACTCCTTGTCCAACATTACAGACATTTTTCATGTGCAAATAAATATGTATGTATCTATATTATGAGTATTTTTATATTTATCAGTGTGTGTGTGTGTGTGTGTGTGTGTGTGTGTGTGTGTGTGTGTGTGTGTGTGTGTGTGTGTGTCTGTAAATGGAATATTATTAAAGCCTGAATGATTGCTAACAGTGACATATAAAGCTGATATATCATGGTTATCACTGCATTTCTGCATGTCTGTGTTTATCCTCTTATTACTCTTATTATCTACAGCAGCCACTTGTAACCATTTGAAATGTCAGGACTCAGTAGAGCAAGTCCCAAAACACAGAAACTGAATGGCCGAAAGATCGGACTTACATATACTAAGTTCGAGATGCCATATCTTAAAATGCTCCCTTTTCTCAGAGGTATGGTGATCTCAGAGTTGGTATATATAAGTTTAAGGGGTGTAGGAGGGGTTTCTAACTCTGCAAAAAGAAATTTAAAGAAGAAAAGTGATTTTTGAGATTCACTCTTCTCCAAGGCTTTTGGTCTTCTTTTTCAGCTTTTCAGCAAAAATCTCGAATGTTGACATTCAGTAGAGAGCCACAGCTACTCATACATTATACTCCTCTTCTTTCACAGTGTTGCCTTTCCAGATGTTTGCACCCCCACTGTGCATGTAGTGTACTGTAACTGCCCTTACAGTCATCCCCTCATCGCTGTGTATACCAGCATCACCTGTAAATTTCAAAAGGTTGATGTTGCCTACATATAGTACAGCAAGAGTCCACCTCAAAAACTTGACTAGGTGTATTGAGCTTGAGTGAACATTGGTGATATATGGTTGGCGATACATTTGCATGTTACATCATCTCTCTAGTCTCTGTTGACATATTACCATGCAAAAAGACTACATTACATTGTCTGTCCTACAAAATATGATTGTTGTGTACTGTAGAGTACTTTAATTGTGAAACACTCATCCTAAAAGTACGCTTTATTGTTGAGCCTAGATGGGGCAGGCAGTGGTCCTTACTATATATGCCATAGTCACATGTTCATAGGTTCACAGGTTGATTTGTTTTTATTTTGTTTGTATTTGTTTTCCAGGGTAGAGCACTGATCTCCATGGACCTTCTTCAGACTCAACCCAAGAGCCGTGTCTGGTTAAGTGACTTGCTCAGAGTCATACAGTTAAGCAATGGAGGCTAAGGGAACCAAACCTTGCACCACTGAACCACAGGAAATAACTTATTAACAGCTCCTTAATCCTTTAAGCCAACTGCCAGTGCTAAGTGTTATAGGTGTGCATTAGGTTCATAGGTGTGTAGTAGGCTAATGACCACTGGGGCCTTTTTAAGCCTAGCCATGCATCCCAGATCTTTGACAAGTTCTGGTACTCTTGGTAGTATAAACAGGAGCTTGGGAGATGAAGCATTTACAGATTGCCTGTGTCTATTAGAGACATAGGTGCAAAACCAGGACTGTATGATGTTTAAGGTACTCATATATGTAACAAGACACATGAAGCAACACTGTTCGACTGTCCTAGTTATTTTAGCTGCATTGCATGATGTGTTTTACTGAATGCCCTACAGAAAGGCAATACCACTGATGCTATTCTATACATCAGACATGTAGTTTCTAGATGTAACTTTGTGGAGGCATAGTACACATTTCAAACTTGTGCTGTGGTTGATGTTCATATAATTATGTCTGTTCTCCCCACCTTAATGTTTACAGACATACTTGTTATTGTCCTTAACTTGTTTGAAAGATGTGTTGCCTGTGATGTACATCTGTTACCATCTGTGATGTTGGGATTCATTTAAGATATAACCATAAGGCCTGTATAACAATGTTTGCTAGCTGAGGCAGTGAAATACTATGTTGTAGTTTTCTTAGTGTCTTTATAAGCCTTTGCAGCACCAACACTGAGGGTACAGTTTAGTGTTCATACATCTACAGACTGTGTGGCAAATTTCTGTGTTGTTGCAGCATGCATGTGATGAAAGTAAACATGGCATTGTTTCATGTCATGCATCTATCAGGGAACATACATGTATGTCTGCATTATATCTTTTCCATTGGCCTTTAGTGTGGCAGTGCGGATGACACAAAGATTGCATGCATACCTGTGTGAGCTTATAGCTGTGAAAGGTTCATGCATAATGACATCTTTATGTTGTGCACATTTGCAGTACTGTCATTATTACACATAATGCACCTATGGTGACATGTCATGTAGATCATGGTATGCAGTGTGTGCTGAACTTATGTACACAAATGTACTGCTGTGTGTCCAGTCCACCAGAGCTACATGTGCTATGTCACTTTGCATCATTGCCACTGTATTTATTTATTGATATTTGATTACCAGGAAAATCCGACTGGATAGCAGCCCATTTCCAGATGAGGCCCAGGGAGAAAAGCTCCAAAGTATTACAAAACATTTTAAGAACAATAATTTTACAGTCTTTAAAAATACAAAAAACAATTATAGTTTAAATAATTATACCAAATTAGACATAATATGAAAACATTAATTAAGCATAGATACAAACTATATCAAAATGATTTAATATTTAGAGAAATTTTAGCAGTTTATAGAGAAATTAAAGGTAAGTTAGTATAATACAAACAGGAATTGCAATATGAAGTGAGAAAAAAGCAGGCTTATGGTATACACAAAACACCAACCAAAACATTTTGACAAATCATTATATCGCTAATACAACACATCAACACACACAGTAGATTGAAGAGCACAGTAAATCCATCTTAGTAATATTTGCTGACCCTAACCCTAATGCTGCCCCTAACCGCATCTTAAATTAAAAAACCCTTCCCTTACCACTACTGCTATAAAAGACAGCTCAAACACTCACCATGTGCATGTGAGGACACACACACACACACACACACACACACACACACACACACACACACACACACACACACACACACACACACACACACACGTATAGCTATTATTAATTCTTTCCCCTAGAAAAAACAACTTATTTACAACTACCCAGTAATTCAAAGTCCAAAAATTTGAATAGAAAACCAAAAAATGGAGCTAACTACATAATCTATTATGCCTGCCTAATATATTTCATGATCTGAGGATCATTTTATAGTTTCCAAAAACTTTACATCAAAGTTCATTATATTACAATCAATTAATTTATCAATATTTATACCTCCATTTTATGAGCATACTTTTGAATCCATAGCAACTATTTTGTCATGATCTGAATCCTCTGAGTTTCAGTTAGTCCTTAAGGTTCTCTTTTAGTAATCTGTGTATGTGTATTACAATGGATTCACTCGAAAACACAAACCATTAAATCCCTATTTATCAAACTCAATAAATTGAAAGTTAACTTCAGCAAACAATCACTTCCGCAAATTTTTTTCCCAGGGAAGTTAACTAGTTGCCCACATTGGGAATTTGCCCTTTTCCCCACTGTAGTGCAATCTTGGAGTTGGTATATTTAGTTAGGGGGGTGGGGGGCATAACCCCCCACTTAGGTGGGTTTTAAATTATGTGGTTCATGTGGCAGTTGCTAGCTTGCTGAAGTGATCGCTGAATTTAGATTTTGATTTATTGAGCTCGATAAATAGATATTTGATGGTTTCTATTTTCAACAAAATGATGCAGACCCTATTATAATTGGTGATTCTACTGATTTCCATTTACTCATGTCCACTTTTTTTATAAACTAAGGGAAAAGCAGTAAGTCCCCTTAATGACTAGTCCAGTTCACCTTCAGTGTGGTGCCCATGAACAGCTCAAAATAGATTAGCTGACTGTTTACTGATCAAAATTCCTCTAAGAGTTTCTGGAAAAAACATCAGAGACCATCTAATGTAAGAAACAGCCAAAGAATAAGCATCCATGTACCTCAAACATGTGAATGGCACCTTCAGGTTTATAAGACTTACCTTTGGGATGTATAAAAATATTTGTGAAGGCATTTCTGCTCAAAGATACAAAAGCCTTCTAAACTAGCTCATGTTCCTAAGAACTTTACAGGCCATCCTCCATGACTCAGCAAAGATCTCTGACCTATTTGCCCCTAATGTATACTCTAAGTGGCTCTCATTCTCTTGGAGAAAACTATAAATTATATTAAATAAATGCTCTTTGCCTCAATCCTATGTCATATTATTATGTGAGAATGTGGGGTTCTTAATATCTCTGTTGAAGTGTCCTCATTGTCTCCCAAAACAACTCTAGGGGACTTTTGAAAGTGTATCACCCCTGTGAAATCCAGAAGTTTCCTGATAATTTTCTCAAATATGATAACCTACCCCATCTTTAAACTGATTCCAATATCTCAGCCTTCATTTTATTTTCTTTCCCAAATGCAGATGATCAAGGTTCTTGCCCTTTCAAAGTAACACCCCACTTTGGCTAATATATCATAGGTTCATAGATTCATAGGATGATACTAGGCTATTGGCCTGGAGGCCCTTATGAGCCTAGCCAAGAATTTCGCCCATGTTACCTCAAAGTCAGCACATGTTTCCCCAGTCCAGCAGGGACACAAGTGGGATCCCAGGGGTGTATTTTCTGTTTCCTATCCAGTCGTCAAAGTTCCTCTTAAAGAGGGCTAGAGAGGTACTCTGCTTGACATGGAGAGGGAGTCTATTCCACAGATGGGGGAGTCTTTGGGACACAAATCTATCCCACCAACAAGTTCTGTTAATGCAACAGACCAGGTTAAGGCCTTATGTGCAGGTTGCGCAACTGGAGTTTGTCTTATGGATATGCAGCAACTCCATCAAGGCTGGGTCTGAAATCACCTTGTATGCCAGACACAGGTCACCTCTGGGCACTCTGTATGAGACTAAGTAGAGGGACAGGGCTCTTAGCCTATCTGTATAGGATAGATGTTTGAGTCCCTGGATTTTCCTGGTTATGAACCTCTGTGGTCTCTCCAGCTGCTACATGTGCTTGGCAAGGTACATGCCGAAGGGGGCATTGTACTTGATAATGGGTCTGATAAGGGAGGAGTACAGGGATGCTAATGACCTCCTTGTTCCTGGATGAAATACCCTTATTTATGAGGACCATCTTTTAACATATCAAAAATAAAGTTTAAGGCTGCTATTCCAGCAATGAAAAAGAACAAAATGAAATTATCTAGTCCAAAATAAAGAATAAGTAGTTTCACCCCATAGCCAAACTTGAATTCTTTCCAGCTTCTTCTAAAGGCCTCATATTTGGGAGCATTCCATAAAAAATAACTTTAACTCCGATGCTCTATTTCATTTATAAAAGTCTAGTATTCTCAATCTGTCTCTAGCCACAGGAAGACTGGTTTACAGAACCTAGGCATCTTTCCATACCCAATAAAGGATATAGTCATCTTCTTTAATCTGTTGAAGAAAAGATTGCCTGGATTAAATGCAAAGGCCAACATCACATATAAAACATGGCAGTATGAACCTCTGAAGGGCCGAAGTCCTTTGTCCCATGTTTAGTTGAACAAGCTTCTACTTACTTAGCCCTTACAACTTTTTACAACCTTCTTATATGTCTCATTCACAGTTGTATTCAAGGTGTATCCAGCTGCACTCCTAAGTATCTAACCTAATTGTTCTTCAGGAAAGGAAATCTCCTTCTTGATTTCTTTATTGTTTGAACTTTTAACTTCAAAGCTGTAGCGTTATGCATATTAACCTTATATTCAGATATACAACCAAAGTCCTTCAGAATAGAAAATAGTCAGGGAAGATCTTAAAGATAAGTCATGTAAACCAGAAAATGATTATTTATTGTTCCGTGATAGCATATCCTTTCAACTGAGAGATTCTCAACTTCTCTATCAGTGGCTCCAGGTAGAGGGTGAACAGGAGTGGAGAGAGCAGGAAACCCTGTTACATGCCTCTCAAGAAGAATTTGCTTTGAAAAGTGTGAATTTACCTTAGATTGTGCTAATGATCCTGTTTAAATATTGCCTAACAACTGAATAAACTTGTTGTGAATCCAGAGCAGTACAGAGTCCTAAACAGATACACCCTCTATCCATCTCAAAGCCTTGTCACTCTTTATAGTACCACACAGGTTACTGAGAGGTTCATAGGTTCATGGACTAATACTAAGCTAAAGGCCCTTGTGGGCCATTTTAAGCCTAGCCAATCATCCCATGTAAGAATCAAACTCTGCTCTTTATGTTTGTAAGGTAAATGCCGTAACCATTACGCAAATCTCCCAACCTTTATGCCTAAATATTCATAGATTAATACTAGGCTAACTGCTCTTGTAGGCCATTTTAAGTCTAGCCAATTATCCCAAGTGTGAATCAAACATTGAACCTTGTGTTTATAAGATAAACACCTTAACCATTACACAAACCTTGTATTCAGCTGTCCTTGTGGGCCATTCAAAGCCCAGCCAATTACCCCATGTGAGAATCAAACCCTGCACCTTGTGCCTATAAGGTGAACACCTTAACCACTATGCCAATCTCAAACCCTCTCACCTTGAACCAGTCAAAAGTATTTTAACATTCAAACCGACTACTATGAACAAAGTTACTGACCTTGCAGCCACTTCCAGAATCATTAAAGTATTAAAGTTTTAGTAAATGTATGAAATGTTTGCCTACTTGGCATTAACCCACAGTTTTAAAGAGGGATCAAATTTGGCATATTTAAGAAGAAATGGAGCAGAAGGACTCCAGAACACTCTAGAGCTTTCCATTCTTTTTGTATGGCTTCAATCACTGCACTTGTGTCAAGTGCATGGGGCTATCCTGTACTTGAACACTCATTTACAGCTCAGCATACCTAGGAGTTGCTCTTACCTTGCTGATAGAGTTCCAATAGTATACTATCTGGTTCAAGTGCCTTTAGCTCCCAGTAACACCTTCCCTACTGCCAGGAAACCCTTCTCCATCACTGCACAAATTAGAGCTGTAACCTCTTCCTATTCCATGGCTGGGAATGGCAAATCATTTAAGAAGTTATCTATATCCACTATAGATGGGGGGGGGGGGTACCTGATCCATTAATAGATAAAGTTGCAAATAACTCTTGAAAGTCTTCAATGTTCCTACTGGGTCCCTGCTAAGTGGAGCTCCCTGAGATCCATGAAATCCCTCCACTTTATTACTCCACTTCTCCATTGTTAATCTGAAGACTAGCTCCTTCTGCTCCTTATCTAAGACTAGACTATCCCTGTGCTTCAAGGATCTGGACTTACAGTCTAAGTCCTACTACAAGAATTTAAGCAACTTTGCATTCCCCAATGCTATATCTATTTGAAATCATTCATTCATCAGAAATGTTGGTCCTGCTTTTGTTTTAGCGAGTCCTGTGACTCATCCCAATAAAATTTCCTATATTTTCTGATCCTGCTCCTATATTGCTGTTGGGTCTGTTTAAGACAATTTTTAAAGACATTTCTCCAGTTCAGCATTTATTTTGTGTTATATGGGGATAATGTCTGCAACCCATTTTAAACCATGAGTACCCCTCTTTAAAATAAGCTACAGAAGGAAATAATAAAATGTCAGTGGTACTGTAGGACCCTGTCATCTCTTTTTATTATTAAAGTCATAGGAGCATAATCAGAACTTGTGATAGGGTCCAGCCTATATACCTGAACCAAATACAAATGCTGTTAGGAAAAGATCACATGATCCAAGCTTAGATATCTCTTAAAAGCATGAGAAGAACAAGTGAACCAATTTCTCCCTTCCAAAAACAGAGTGGTACAGTCAACTAGGACCATCACTGACTAAAACCATGTAAAACTTTTCCCAAGATATAGAAATTTAAAAACATTTGGCCCCTCCTAGAGAATACTTCACACCAGATTCCAGTGTCCTGTCCATAAGACTACACCCTTTGAGAATTAAATTATTTCTATCAAGAATTCTCTCAGTTGGACTTCCCCCATTAGGAAAACAGAAACTGAGAAAAAGGAGTACCACTGAAACCTTTTTTTTTGGGGGGGGATTCAGTTATTGGCTGGTAAATACAATGTCAGGATGCCAGCAAAAAAGGCATTTGAAAAACCTGAAATAGCCAGTAATTTAGAGGAAAAAAATAAATCAAAAGTACTCAGAGGTGATTAAAATCAATGAAACATTAAAGAAAGATAGCAACTCAAATAACAAATGGCTGGAAAAACAGAAGTTTTAACTAGCTATTCAGATGAACTGATAAAACTACAAGAAATCAGAGGCTGAAATGCAGAAAAATGCTGGCTGAGTATGAATCTTCTCAAGAAGAGCTGCTTAAAAATAATAGAGTTAGGAGACAGAGCACGCACAGAAAACTAGAGAAACAAGAAGGAACAGACTGTATTAATTTTATGTAATGACAAATAAGCAAATGGACTGTTGTTCTGTATCAGGAATTGTTAAATGAAAAGGCACATCTAGTGTATGCTCCAAACCTGGCCATAAGAAAGCAGCCAAGACCTATATTAGTAATGATGCAATCATATCAGCAGAAAGAGTTTAACGGTAGCAAAAGGGCAAAGTTTTAAAAATTGTTGACAGCAGGGTGTTTGTAGAAAATGATTATTCACTGTACACCAGGCAGAAGGGAAGCAAATGTATCCCAGCAAACAGGGAAAGCCAAGAGGCAGGTATGATATTAAAGTTGGTGCATCCAGCTGTCTTCAGAGTATATTTTCCTGGAAAATCAAATACATTTTTTGGTACAGAGCAGGCTAAGGATGAAATAAAAATGTTTATAAAACAAAAGGTGAGCCAAAGGTGAGCCAGCAAGCAGAAGGGGACTCTGTTTCTCATTCTTCTGACAGTAAAGTTCATAGAGAGACTTTGCAAGTGAAACATTTTCCAGTGTTCCAAAGAAAGGCTTGAGAGACAGAAAAAACACACGAGTTGACTTTGCTAGTGAAACCTTTTTCAGTGTTCCAAGGAAATGCTTGACAGACAGAAAAAACACAGGAGTTGACTAAAAGAAATGGAAGTACCTTGGACTTAATCCAGAAAAAGAAGAGCAGCAACACTGGAATTATTGAATAAATGAGAGACTATAAAGCATCAGTCACATTTGTGAAATATGGCTTTGCAAGAAAAAGTAAATGAAAAAGACTGGACTTTAGTTGACTTTGTTAAAAGTATGGGTGGACTACAAAGCATATACCCCACTTTAGCAGAACACTAAAAGGAGAAATGTGACTATAAGTAAAAAAAAATGTTTTTATTATTATTTGTATAAAACATTTCATGATATAAACTGAGTTTATATATAATAAACCAGTTTTGTGTAGTATGTAGTCAGGCAAATTTTAAATGTGGGCATGTGGGACAGCTTTTTCAGTGACTGCTGTATGTGTTAAAGATATTAAAGTAAAGAAATATAAGTTTTACAGTATAACAAGAGAAGAAAGCTTTGACAAAAGCAAGTTTAATGTTAATATGCTGTGTTCTTGGATTGCTGAGGTGGGGGTAAGGTGTAAAAGTGGACTGATTATATTACATGTAGAATTAAGATATTTGATTTTTGCAAAGGTGAATGTCTAGATCAATGCCCTTGGCATAAACTATAAACAACTGTTTTTGTAAGCAAATGGGTTTTGAAAATAAGACAACATTATGAAAGCCATGAAAAATCCTAAGTTTCTTATATCTACAAAAATATTAGCTTGTTTTCTTCATTAACAAAAACCCAGTGGGATTCAAGAAGTCCACAACTGAAGGCAACCATGCATTCTGTTCAGAGTAAAATTAACAGTGACTCATTGCTTTCAGAAAGCATACGAGCATATATCTAGGAGGGGATATGAAAAGAAACAACTATATAAAAGATCACCCTGCCAAACATAGAGTGTGTGCATGTGACACAAAAGTTGGAAGACACATTCAAAAAACTGTCTGCTATAATAGGTGGGAACAATGTTTTTATCATAATGGCTATGATATCCATATTATCTTGGAACATAAATGATGCATAGACAAAAAGGAAATAATATTAAATTATATTAAGAAATGCAGAGTACTAATAGCAATGCTGCAGGGGGCACATTTAGAAAAAATAACCATGTAAATTTGAGAAAGAAATGATTTCAGGATGGATATTCATCAGAATATGAGGAACAAAGGAAAAAAGAGTAATTATATTAATTGCTAGTGGAGCTCCAATAGTGGCAGAAGAGGGAACAAGACAATAATGGTAGATTTCTGGTAGTAAGGGGCTGTTGGTAAGGGAAGACGATTACACTGGTGTGTACTTATATTCCACCAAAAACTGCTATTATAGAGCTTAAGAAAAACCTGGGAGAAATAATCAACATCAGGGGATATTATTTATAGGTGTGGGTTGGAAATTGATTTGCAATACAGAGGATGTATCAAGGTACCTAGAAGTGAAAATATAATAAAAGAGGGTAGATTTCTGAAGATATTTATGAAAATATTTGGTAGAGAAGATACAAATTCTGTAGTAAGAACCTGGACAAAAATTACATATTATTCCCAAAGGTGCAATAACTGGGCTAGACTAGATAGAAATTGTATTTCGCAGTTACATTTGCATTTAATTGAAATCCTCAACATATACCCACTACCTGTTTCATAACTTGCACCAATAAAAACTAAGATAAAAATGCAGAGTAATGAAGTAAAAATGAGACACTGGCACTTTCCCACCTACCTGTTAAAAAGAGATGAATGTAAGGAATGTGTAGCAGGAATTATTTCAGAATTATTAGGAAAGACAGAAATATCTTCAGAAGTTATAGCTAGTGAGAGGGATAAAATGAAAATGGAGTTTATAAACAGAGAAGAAAAAGAAGAGAGATATGTTTAAGAAGTAATAGAAATTAGTTAGAGGGGTTGACAGTGTTAAACTATTGCAGAATAAGGAGGTATCACACAGAAAAATAACAGGTACAAATGCAGAGTGGATAAGAGAAAATAAGGGAGTATCTGAATAATACGCATGTTTAAAAATATTGTTGTTAAGCACTATTTTTAGATAATATCTCCAGAACATAAAAGCTTTTTATGTCAATGATTTAGGCAGCAGAAAGTAGAAGGGGCTGTTGCCAAACTTAAGGAGCCTATAAAGAAAATAAACAGAAATCATGCGCAGGTTTTAGAGATAGGAAATTTTATGAAAATGCATTTAAAGCAGAGAAATATTGAAATTAAGAAAACGCACATATGGAAATATTTCTGGAAGACTTAGTTATGCCCAAATTTAGGAGTAGATGAGGCTCAACAACAGGATAGGAGGAGATGAGATAAAAATGGTGGTGTATAATCAATATTTATGAAAGTCTCCAGGAGCAGATGTTTTTCCTGTGGAAGTTTGGAAGTTAGGAGGTTAGAAAGTGATAAAGATCTGAAAAACTCTAACAGTATTTTAAAATGTGGGGGTACCAAAATCTTGGAAGAAAACTGTAGTAGATGTATTACATAAGAATGGTAAAGACCCATTAGACCTGGCTTCATACAGACCCATTTGAATTTTAAACCATGGTTATAAAGTGGATATGTCTATGCTGATTAAAATAATGGCAAAGGTATTGCAAGATTGAAAGATATGGTTCAGTGTGATTTTGTAGAGGGGAAGAAAATATTTGACAGCATTAATAATATGATGATGACCCAGAAGGAAGCAGAATGTGAAAAACTCCTGCTGTTGTTTGTGGGTCTTGATGCAGAAAAGCATTTGATAAAGTAAGCTTGGCGATTTTATGGCTAAGACAGTGGAAGCTTTTGCATTCTATGCTATATCAATATGGTTAATTAGGAGGTTATTTGAAGGATCAGAGGCAAGACTTAATGTGGGAATGATTCCTGTCTGATAAGTTGTGTTTGAACAGAGGAACCGGACATGGGTGTTTTCTTTACCTTTTGTTATTTGCTTTATATTTAGAGCCACGATCAAAGAAAATAAGGGCCTCAGAAATGCAAAAATATAATTAGTATGGTAATCAAGAAAAGTTGGCTTTATTTGCAGATTATATCATTTCTACCTGATAAATTCAGAAAAGGACATCATAGTGCTGTGGAACATTTTGAGACAGTTTCAAGTCTTTTTGAGATATAAAGTTAATGAAGACAAAACAAAGGCTATAGCCATAAATCAATTATCCGCACATGTATTAGTTCACCAATACCCATATTTATGGAGATAAGATAAGATGAAGTATTTAGGAGTATAGCTAAAAAGATTTCTGTTGTGACATCTAAGGATATGTAGGAAAAGACTAAACAAAAGCTAATACAAAAACTGAGAAACTGAAAGCCCTTGTTTAATGATATGGATAGTATGACACAAGCAGTGAAAATCTTTTTAGTTCAATTTTACATATGGGTCAGGTATATATTTTTTTTCAACCGGGGAGAAGTTTTGCAGAAAAATTAATAAAGAGCTGAAGGAATTTATTTGGGAGGGGAAGGGGAAAGAGTTATGTGAGGTAAGGTGATCCTTCCAATAAAATAAGTTGGTTTAGGATTATCTGATTTGAAGGATTATTTTACAGCTACACAGTTAAGGCTCACATACATAACATACGCAGAAGGTTATAATTCAAAATGGAAAAGAATGAATTTCAAGAAATAAAGAGAGAATGGGATTTTGGATGCATATCCTTAAGGAGAATAATAACTATGCAAATATTATTTGCATAAAGTAGCAGAAATTATGTTAAGATCTAAGACAACATGATAATGGTGAAAGGAGATTTTGCCAATAGGGATCAAAACAGAGAAAGGGAGCTGGAATCTACTGGAGAAAGCTGGCAAAGGAACCAAGATATGGGGAAGAAATAACTAGAGAGGGAAAGGTAATAGAGTGGGAGGAGGCCAAGAAGACATTTGGACTGCAGGCTAGAGACTGCCTTCCCTACCAAGGATTGATATCAGAGTATAGGCAAATGAATCTTAAGTGAAAGACAGTCTCTGGTGAGGTTTTTACTTGAATTTAGGACAGCAACTGCTGTTAAAAAGGGATAATTAGTAAAAATATAAAATATGGCATGATAACTATACGAAGCAATCAGAGGAGGTTAGAAAAGATTGGGAAAAGATACTGGAAAAGCAATTTACAAGGCAACAATGGGAGGACATATGTATAGCTCTTGGGTATGCAACAAAGTTCAGAAGGTTTAGAATCTTTGCTTGGAAGTATTTGAATAGGTATTTTTATACCATAAGCAGACTTCAAAGAAGTTTCCTCAGGTAGATGGCAAATGTTGGAGGTGTAATCGGGAAGAAAGAAGTAACTGTGAACATGTGTTGAGGGTGTGTAATGAGTTGACAGAGTTAAAAATTCCCCACAGAGTACTTTGTCAGAAATATTGAGGGAGCAAATGGCTTTAACTATAGATATGATTCTTTTGAGGTGGCACATAGGATTTGAATTGCCTAGACATGGCAAGGCCTTATTAGGTTGATTCTGGTGGCTGCCAAAAAAGCAACTACTAGAAAATGGAAATCAAAGTCTAAACCAACTGTATTTGAAGTACTGAATATTGTAAAAGAGATGAAAGAACTGGAAGAGGGATCTTTGGAAAAGGAAAGAGCAAATTACATAGAATTGGAAATTGTGGGAACAATACATATGGAATAATGTTCAGGAGGAGGAGGAGTGAGATTTAAGGGAAGGCCGGAATTCAGTGTAAAGAAAAGAAAACATATATAATGTGTATTAATGGAAAACCTGTTAATACGTTTTTTTTTTTTTTTTTCTAGTAACATATGTGTACCTATGTCTTAAGTGATATTTTAATAAAGATGTTTAAAAAATAGGATTTTTCTCATTTGATCCCAGCTGGTGTCTGGGATCACAGACTGAGGCTAAAGTAGGACACATATTCTGCATATATCATTTTACCCCAGTGAACCTACTCTTCACATTGTGTTTGGAATCTATTACAGCAAAATAAAATTCCTTGTAGAACAAAATCGTTCTTCTCTATTTTACCCCTCCACAGTAGATACTTCAGGTACTCTGTAGGCAAAATTGCCAAGCTTCAGGGATTCAGATTCTGAGATATGTGTCCCTGAAACAGTATTACTGGGAGTTATGCTTTTATCTCTTTAATCTGGGTTCAGCAACCCATTTACATTTCACAGTAGGACCTTAAATATACTATTTTGCTGCTGCTGCTGCTTGATACCTTTGATTGGTCCAAAGTTCATATAGCCCAAAGATATTTTGGTCCTGACCCACAAGAAAAGCTTCCTTTGTGGAGCCTTCTTGCTGTTTACTCATGTTTGGATCAACCACTCCATCAGTCATTGCCATGAGAGAAAGGAAGGCTTTCATCAGTGTTATCTTCCCTGAATGACATAATTCCACTAAACCTAATTAATTTCCCTTAGCAAAACAGAAGTTAACTATACGGCTCCTGATTTCAAAATAACAGCTGTATACATAAAAAACAAGGCAGTTATCATGAAAAAAAAAACAGGCTGAGTAACATCCCCTTTCAAAACAACATTCCCATTTTCACACTCCACTTATATACAAGGCTGAGCATGTAAAACTTGTATTTGGTATCAGTCTGCTGATGTATTTTCTTACCAAATTTGATCCGTTCCAATGCACTAATTGGGGCAAATTTTTGGTAACAAGTCCCATCTGCTTAAATCAATAAATATGATATAATGCATAAAACAACTTTATTCGCAATGTACAACCTGTGGTGCTATATGGCATAGTTCTTCACTCACTCAGAATTAGTAACTAAAGGATAGCTATAAAACTCACAGAGTATTCCCGTAGGTGTGTGTAAAAATCAGGGAGGTGGTTATCTGCCTTATGCACCACTTGATACAGTCTTTATATCTTCATTGTATTATTTAATTAATAATGGCACCAAAATCAGTCCTGCAGGACATATATAAATTAAAGATCCCTCAAAAATATTGTTTTAACTATTATGCACAAACATCCTCCAGTTTTAAATCAATGGAAAGAATAAAAAGTTTATTAATAACAGAGCACATACCCTTCCTTGGTCAGCTCTTAAGTCTTCATGGAAACCATTTTCCTTTGTTGCATCTTCTTTTGAAAGAAGAAAAAGTCAGGATCTTGCTTCTGCAACTCCTCATGGCTCTTATGCCTCACAGCTTGCATAACTCCAATGTCAGCTTCCTTTTTGATTTTTACTCAGAGTTTGCCCTCCTGAATTGTGTCAGCTAGCTCAGCCCTTACTCTCACTGGGAGAAGCAAGTCGGGCCACTTTTATATGCAAAATTGCACAGCACAAAGCAGAGCCTTTAAGTCAACATTATCCAATCTAATGTATAAAATCAAGTGCAGAACAGTTTCTTTCCAAGATGTTGTGGGACTGCTTTATCCAGTCAAATCCAGAAGCAGAGTTCAAGTGTACCACTCAAGTATACCAGTTTAAGAGGAACATTGCTCATTTTGAGTCTTAAAAAAATCATTGCTACTCATTGTTCCACACTGAGTCTGTCACACACTCTGTGTTGTGACTTTTTTAAATGATATCTATGGTAAATAACACTGAACCATATTAATTCATCAATATTACTTTTCATAAGTACAAAGTAAATTATTTTACCCATACTGTGAGGTTCCTAGTTGAAATTGTTAGTAAGCTATTAGCAAGTCTTCCATGTTTGTCCATTTGTTCCACATTATGAGAGGTAGTGTTCTATAGTCGGGAGATGAAAGGTTAAGAGTTATGAGCCTGGCAGGTTAATTGTGCCAAACCAAGCCCAATACTTCCAGCAAAGGACTTCTCTTACTGCAGCTGTGACATTGAGGGGTCCTATCTGAAACTGTGACATTTACATTCCAGTTTGTAGCAAAATAAAAGTAATTATTTAAAAAGGGGTTTATTCTGAAATGTCTGTACTGTACTTTTGTGATTAGAGCTGTGATGAAGAGGGATACTGACTGGAGTTCTGGCATACTGATTTGCACTTTATACCAATGAAGCATTAATGAACAAATGTGGTGGTGCAGCGGTTAGCATTGTCGCCTCACAGCAAGAGGTTCTCTTGTTCGATTCTCGGCTGGAGCGCCTTCTGTGTGGAGTCTGCATGTCCTCCCCATGGTCGAGTGACGTTTAAAGACATGCAGGTAGGTGCATGAATTGGTGTGCCTTTGTTGAAGGTTGGGCGTCAGGTTGGCACCTCGGCACTGTAAAAATATACTGCCAATCATAAGTGGACCGGCGTTCTGCTGTGGTGACCCCTAACCGGGAAAAGCCGAAAGACATTACTTTTACCAATGAAGCATTAATATAGATTATATCCACACACACACACACACACACACACACACACACACACACACACACACACACACACACACACACACACACACACACACACACACACACAAACATACATGCATACATACATAAAGTGTTTCAATCAGGTGATATCATAAAACAAGTTAAAATATTTTAAAATGTTTGCCTACAGAGACAAATATTTAACTATGCACTCATATCCCTCAAGTTCTTTTCACAAGAATTCAAGACAAAAATAAAAATAACTGGGGGTAGGACGAAGTCCCAAAATCAGGGACAGTTTTTAAGTATTACTGTAATTAATTTAAAAGGTTAATAGGAAAACAGGCTTTGCATCAACCTGCATTTTTTGAGCAATAAGAAGTATTAAACTATAATGCCAGGTGCAGCTGACTGACTTTAATTCTCCCTGGCTTAACAGGAGATCCAAACTTTTTAGGGCAAGGAGTAGAGCAAAATATTAGGCAAAATCAAGGACAAACGAGAAGTATGCGTGCACTGCTGAAATGAAAAAAAGAAAAAAAAAGATAAGGGACACATTGTAACTCAATGTTTTGTTAAAATTTTCTGTCTAAGGAACCCTACACAAAAATATTTATTCATTGACATTTGATTACCAGGAAAGTCCTAATGTGTAGGTACCAATTCTCAAAAGAGGCCTGGGGAAAAAAACTCCAATGTATTACAAAAACATTTAGGAAGAATAATTTTACAATCTTCAGAAATAATAAAAAAACTATCTGCAGTTTAAATGATTATACCAAATTAAACATAATGTGACAATATTGGTTAAGAATAATTACAACTTACATGACAATGATTTAAAATTTAGAGAATATTTAGCCACTTTCTAGAGAAATTAGAAGGAAGTCAATGTAATACAAACAGGAACTGCAATATTAATTGAGAGAAAAACAGGGTCGTGGCATATTTAAAAAGAAAGTCATGGGAGAGACATAGATTGAAGTAAGGAAGTGAGTAAAGAAGGAAGAGTGAGGTGTAAGGCATTAATAGGTTTGAATATTTATTTTCACTGAACGCTCCTTAAAATTTTCTAGCAAACATATAATCAAGAAAATATTTGCACATAATGTAAATTGTAAAAATATGTAGTAATACAACTGTCTCAGACTTCAAAGATGCACATTCTTAATGAGAAGGATGTACATGCACTGAACAACATAACTTATCAATGTGGTGTAAAGGCTGATAAAGACAGCCTTAATGTAGATGTCAAAGTTTACATATTTTGATATGTTGTTTTGGTTGGATTCACAGTGTAACAACCACTTTTGCTTAATTATGTTGAAAGAAAATGGAGTAGGATTATGAAAACCTTTCCCCTTAAAGGTCCACATTCACTATGAATGTTTACTCAAAATTTATCAAGAGGTAACTTAGTCTTCAGATTTTTCAGTGTATTGTCCGAGGAAAGGTCAAACAATGTATTGCCTTAATTTTTAGATAGATCATTCTTTATTCATTTGTTGATATTAAATATATCTAAAACTACTAAATAACTTCTATTTGATCCCGACATGAAGGAAAATAGTCATAAGTTTGAGTAACAACATTTTCAAATGACTGATAAAAATAAGTTTTCATTGGCTAGAACTGTAACCTTTATTTTTTTCTGCCTCATTTACTCAGATTCCCAGTGTTGAAATTATCAAAGTAGTTGTTTTTGTTCCTTGCTTCTAAAATTTGATTTTATTATTTTGATCTTCTGTATTGTTGCAACTATTGAATCTTATTTTATATATTTCCTGAAGAAACAAGTTAAACTTGTTCATAAGTTGAAATAGATCTGCAAAACAACAAACATCTTACTATTCTAATTTGTGTCTTGAGGAATTGTAGGTCATAGTTTTTGATAGAAATATAATTATCTATTATCTTAGGTCACAAAGACTTTTCAATAGCAATTTTCTTGAAAGCCAGCAAATTTTGGCATGTAATATTAATGTCTGCAAAAAGTCTTGAATTAAAGCATGTGTCTTAATAAAATTTTATTGTCTTAATAGTTAGCTTTAATACTTCATTCAGTTCAGCATTTATACTTGCTTAAAACCCCTGGTACTGTATATCATATAATATGCTCTTTCTATATTTGATACTACTTGTTTACCAACCATACTGCCTGCATTATCAGGTCAAACTGAAACAGTCTATGATGTTTAAATCAGGACTTGTGAAGTAATCAGACAATGGTGAAAACATTTATGTGCCAGTTGTATTGCTTCATAGGTTCATGGGTACTTATTAGGCTATTGATCTGTGATGATACTAAGAAGCCTAGTCTTGCACTCCCATGGTAGTTTTTAGCTCTTTTACTTTGCATATGAATTACATAGAGGAGGATAGAATGTGGATATGTTGGGATAAATGCCTCTCAAGCTCTTACTGCAACAAAGCTGGACAAAGCCTGATGGAATGGGGGAACAAAGGCCCAAAAATAGGGACAGATTTTAAATATTGCTCTTAGAAACTTACAAAGTTGCTAGAATAACAGGATTTGAATTAACATGCATTTTTCTGAAGGATAGGAATTCTGAAACTCAAGTGTATATCATTTTTTAGTGACTTCAATCCTCAGATCATTCCAGTGATATGTCAGAAAATCACAAATTTTACAAGGAACAGACGAAAAATATGAGGCAAAAATCTGGACATTCTGTGAAAATCTGGACAGTTAAGAGGTATGTTGGGATATTTACTTGTTGTTGCTAACCATGAGGGATATGGGTGATAAACAGGGGGTGACTTTGTGGTTTCCCATCCATTCATCCAAATTACATTTGAAAAGAGTAAGATAAATACTATGCTTCATATGGAGAACAAGACAGTTCTATAGTAAAGGTTTTCTCTGTGATACATACTTATCCCTCCAGCATGTTCTGCTTATGTTGCAAAAGAGCTTGCAAAAGAGATTGAGAACTCTTGAGCTGGTGTTCACACTACCATTGAACTTGCAAATACGTAATAAGTCTGACAGAATATGGTCTGTTGAGGTTCAATATATGAGGCAGAGGTTGTCTCTTAATAACCCGTATGATACTTTGAAGAAGGACAAGGCTTTGAAACAGTCTGCATAGATTTTGTGATTTTAGACCCTTGATTTTTTTATTCAGAAAGTGTTGTGGTTACTCCAGTTGTGACAAGTATTTGGGCAGGCAGATACAAAACGGGGCATTATATTCAATGATCGGCATGATGAGAGCTGAGTACAGTAGAATGATTACGTCTCTAGACCTAGACATCATACCTTTAAATATAAGCTGTACTATAAAAAATAACTTCCCTATGATAATGGATGCATGGGGATCACTGTAGTTATAGGTTTCCATATTCCTCATTATGGGATCAACTTTCAGGGCTGTGTTGCCAGTGTGAAAGTTACAAGAGAAGTCATGCTTGCTGAAGGATATGAATATATTTTTCTTGGCATTTAGTTTTAGTTTATGGTTTTGACACCAACTATTTGGAAAAAATCCTCTTGGGAATTCTAACCTCAGATTACTAACTACAAAAGATTCTGTGGTGACTTAGTATCCTGCAACTAGCTGTTATTAGTACTGTCTGCTTTGAGTGCCTGCATCTTGAAAGTATACTAAACTCCTTGATGAGCAGTTATGTAACCAAGCTTTTGTGTCCTCTGTGACATCCCCACTCTGGGCCAGTAATCAAGGAGCCTGAATCCTCACCACTGACACTGGAGAAGGGCATTCACATGGAATAAAAATGGATACACCTAGTATTTCCAGATGCAGCTATTTGCATGAAGCACAATTTCCCTACAGAGTACACAGGGAACACATTCAGTCCATGTCCAGATTTCTCTCCAGATGTCTCCCTCCAGGTTCCCAATAAGATTCCCCACTGGTACAGCTACAGAGTTGAGACCTCAGCCGAGTGTCCAAGCCAAGTCCTCCAGCTCCCTCGCTGTGAAACCAATGCTTCGTGTCCCTGTTCCAAGTAGCTGATGCACACACACTTTGAGATTTGATTTTCACACACATACATACACACCTGGGAAAGGCTGGCACAGATTTACTAGCTGTGCTCCCTTCTGCCCAAGCTATAAGGTAGTTACACTGCCAGCAAACACCCCAAAGTTAGATACTCTAAGGCTCTTGCAAGTGTACCCAATTATACTAAGTGAAATTAATATTAATACAAATGGTAATGCTGACCAAACAGCCAGGCTTTTAGGAGTGGCCACAATGTCTTCAAATAGATATAAGTCCTCTCAAAGTTTAAAATATTCTCTAAAGGGCCAGCCACAATAAAACATTTAAATATATTTAATAATAAATAATAAAAAAAAATGACAATACTAAATATATATTTCCAGTAAACATCAGAGTTTCAATCACAGGAAATATTAAAAATAACACAGGTGGACAGGTTCACACTGTTATGGAAAAACAATACTTAACTAATCTCATTATATTTCCTGACTGATGTAAATACTTATTATTCCCTGTTTATTTACTAGAGCAAGGCAAGATAAAGTAGGTGAGAGATCCTTCGTTGTCAGGTTACCAAAACAGAGTGCTCTGAGACCTCAGTCTCACCTAGTAGTAGACATTATTTTTAGTGATGGACTACAGAATGACATCAAATATATCTGGTCATCTGAATTTTGGTTCCCATACTTCCCCACTTGGCTAGACGCTGTCAGGACGTAGCACCTATATGTCAATAATACACACACAACCTTGCTAAGATCTGCTGCAGCTCCTAGAAGTCATAAAACAATTTCAAACCTCCACTCTTCCAGAGAAGTAATTTGTTCATCCCAATGACAATGCAGGAATATTTCTAGTACAAAATGTTTGTCTCTGGCTGCATTGACAACTGTAAGATACAATCTTTATGGCCTAAATTAAGTCATTTAATTTCTTACTACTTTCCAAAGTCAGGTGGATTGAGACTGACCTCTTCTCTTCCATTATCTTCTGTTACAACATATACATTATAACAGTTACAATACTACATGTACAATTCTTCTTCTGTCCAGCAGGACACACTGATGATACAGTTTAAACACAAGCAATTTTATAAATACATTTTCAACACATGCATCTGTATAAATTAGTTTGATATTCAATTAACATATAATTATTTACTAAATTCCAGCTATGTAACTGTGTTGGCATATGTTACACACTTCTCTACTTCTCCTGTTATATGACCTCTTCTGACTAATTTTGAAATTACTGCATATAGGTGTCATGTTTCTGAACAGTAAAAGTCCTCTTTTTACAAGAGAAGACTACAGCTTTTAATTTTTATGTATTAGAATTAGAGGATGAGTATTCCAAGGACTAATATAGAATTGTTTTGTACAGAGTCAATGAACATCATTATTAGTTTCTGTTAACTCTTTACAAAGTGAGCATAGTGCTTCTCATGATATGTGAAGTTTATATTCTTATTTTTAAAATGCAAAACCCAGTACCCTCCTGGCCTGAACACATGTGGGCGTATATGGTGAATGCTTTTATCAGACTTCTCTAAAGTGAGTCATGGCATATAAGTCATCTGACTTATATCAAGAAAGCTGCTTGATTAGAGAACTGATGAAGTGTTTAACCTTAAAAGAATTAATAAACTTCCACTAATGCAGTAAAAGCACTATAAACAAGCATAGCTATAGAGTAGTGTGTGTGTGTGTGTGTGTGTGTGTGTGTGTGTGTGTGTGTGTGTGTGTGTGTGTGTGTCTGTGTGGAGGGACCATTTGAACATTAATGACTGCCACTGAGTTTAAAAATAAAAGAATTGCACATAAAAAAGGCTCAGACAGAAAAGGTACTAGGTACAAATGTCCACAATTAAGCTCCTCTTAATATCCATGAATAGGTAATCAATGCTGAGGCATTTGTGATTTCCTGGCTTGAATACCAAGGCACAACAAAACATATAACTTTGTTAACCACCAAACCACCAGCTTCTCGTATACTCCCTATAATAATTTGGGTTCAGTTCAGAGGTCATAGCTTGTGCTCTCATATGTTTTTGACAGAGATCTTTCTCATTGAGCTTAGGTTCCTTCTTCTCCTGTTCTACCTTCTTATACAAAAGCATCCTTTATGGTTCCAGGTTGCCCATCCCCTTACTCTTCTTCCTCTTTATTCGTCCACTACCCTCTGAAATCTCCAACATCAAAACAATTCTTTGTGCTGACAATAATGTTATTGATTACTCTTTGTCTTCTCACACCACTAACTTCCTACTCAAATCTGACCTCAGGAAGCTGTCTGACTGGCTCAGACTACATAGCATAATCCAAAAACAAATCTATGATCTTTGGTACTCAACAAAAAAGTCAAACAGTACCCCCCCCCCCGCCACTGCACTCTATTACATATCACAAAGCCTATCAAAACTTCTAGCTTCTTTAAGTCCCTATGCATCCATTAAAACTACTTACATTCTCTCAATTTACTGACCAAACTAAAGAAAAATAATAACCTACAATTCTTGTCCTAGAACAGCTCATGCATTCTCCATTCTGGGGCTAAAGGCACTATTGACAAAGGCACCTTATTTATTCAATCTGAATACTGTGTTCTTCTGACAGCAAATTCCTCTCAGAAAAGGAAAAAAAATGACCTGGCAGCATACTTCTCAACCTCTTAGCACAAGAAATCTGGACAAATTCAAAAATATTGGAACAAAGGCCCAAAATCAGGGATATATTTTAAATATTGCTCTTATAAACCTTGAAAGTAGCTAGAATAATAGGCTTAGCTTTATCATGTATTTCCTGAAGGATATGATGTGAAATCAAATGTCTATCTTTACTTAACAACTTCAGTCCTCAGTAAATTGCCATAAAACCACCAGTTTTATGAGGAACCATTGAAAAATATGAGGCAAAAATCTTGACATTCTGCAAAAGATCTGGGTTGTTGAGAGATAAGCCTTCCACTAAGTTATGGAAAATAGAATCAGCAAATTTATAATCCTGTCACCTCTCAGAGAAAGTCGCTGCAAAGCCTTAATGAAAAACAAACGGATCTCTGTGAGAGACAGATCTGAACTGGTCCTCTCTTACAGTCTCCAAAATTCATGTGATGGAATCTCATCCTTTTATAAATGTTAAATTAACAGTTAAATACCTCTGCTTACAATGTGAGATTCCAGGCTTACAATTCCATCCTCCTTTGACACCTCATAATAGAATCAATAAAAACGCCACACTTCTGATTCCTCAACCCTAAAACCAAGGGTGCCTTCTCTATGTCACGTAGCACTCTCAGTGACAATAGAATATCCTGAGTTCAGTGCCTATACCATCTTCTGGATAAGGCAAAATACATGTTTCAACCACCAGAATTGTGCACTGTTACTTTTGCTTCACTGTATAGTTTTTCAGATCTCTGTTGAAGGTGTTTTTCCCCACTTCCCCTTATTTCTTTGTGTCTTAAGTTGGTATAACTGGTTTTACATCCTGTGTGTTATCTGACTATCTCAGGGATTACTTGCATAAAATTAGACCCTGTTAGTAACAGCCTGCATATCATTGCTGGAGCCTTCCTGTGTCCTGACAGAGTGCTCTTCAAACTATCTGGAGATATACAGAGCTAAGTATATTTTTCTGGCGCTTCAGAGTTGTGTACTGTTAATTGTTACTTGACTAATTTTATATCATTGCTGGCTGACTTCAGAGTTGTGCACTGACTAATTTTATATCATTGCCGGCTGACTTCAGAGTTGTGCACTGCTATTTTTGCTTCACTGTATAGATTTTCAGATCTCTGCTGAAGGTGTTGTTTTCCCTGACCCACTCTTATTCCTGTCTTGTTTAAATTTGGAGGCTTTTGCAGTTGCCCGCCCCCACTGTAGATTTGATCTGAGACACTCCCCCCAGTCCCATCTCTTTACCTCATTCTACCTAATAGACTCCTTCTGCACTTGTTTTTAGTCATTTTTAATTTAATTGCATTTTTTAAAACTGTTTGGTCTAACATTGCTATATACTCAAGTGTGCTAGCTTGCACAACATTTGAATTGTTTTACTGCTGTTTTAGCTACTTTTCTGTATTATAAAAAAAAAAAAATCTAAGCCTGTTTCCTACCTTTCCTGTAACTAGTGTAGTCCAGATTCAGATTTGCTGTATCCAGGACTGTATGTAAGCTTCTGAGCCCCCCGAAGCTTTCTGTGTTGGAGGGAAGCCTTCTAGCTTATCAGTGGGAGTGGTAAGCACTAGGTAACCTATCTACCACATAAGGAGTGGTTCTGGCCCAGAAATTGTAGTTATTGGCCGTTTGAGCAGGTTTTCCATCTCTCTCAACTTTCTGATTTAAAAACCAGCATTTGCACTTGTTTCCCCCCACTCCTGTAACTAGTTTAGTCCAGATACAGATTCTTAGTTTTAGCACTTGAATTTGCTTATTCGTGATCAGCACTTGTTCAGAACTTGTAAGCACTAAATAACCTATTAATTACTACAGCACTCACCTTTCCTCATTACCTAGAGGAAAACAGTTTTGGTACTTACTTTCCTCACTTGCTTACAGAAAAACATCTCTTGCACTCACTTTCCTCACTTATCTAGAGGAAAATAGTTTCTTATTCAGGCATGTCCAAGGGTCAGCTCCCAGTGTTCTCTCCTGTCTATCTGATGAATCTGGGCCTCTTGGGGCAATGTAGAAATTGCCTCATGTACACAGACAACCCTCTCCTCCTACCACCCTACACTACAACCTGTGAGAGATGCACTTATCTAGCCAAACCGGAGGTAAAGCTCTCTCCAACCAAGACTGAACTTGACAGTCAAGAGGAGAAGGTAAACAGTTGCACCACACCACACTCATCACATAGTCTCACTAAATCTACACCACCAAAATCCACACATAGAAACACAAAAACATTCACAGAGGCTCTCAATAATAATCTGCTCAAGCAACAGAGACCTCCAAAGCAGAAATGCAAGCAACCTCCACCCCTCAACACAGCCCAAATGGCACATAGCCCGCAGACTCAGTGTGCCACTCAACCACAGCCAATAAGGCAAAACAACATACCCAACACACTAGTCATAGGTGACTCTATAGTCAGACACACTGATGTCCCACTCGCCAGGCTAAACAAGGAGAAGGTTACTGTCAGCTGCCTGTCGAGTGCCAGGATCCACCACATAACCCACGCACTCAGGTCACTCCACAAGTACAAATATGACTCTGTCATCGTCCATGTTGGTGTGAACGACCTGAGATGTACTTCCCTGGGCTACATGAAAAGAGACATGGAAGAGCTCTCCGATCTTTTAGCCCAGGTAGGTATGACCCTAGCCCTGAGTAGCATTCTGCCATCACCCAGAATGATACCGCAGTACAAGGACAAAATGATTGACTTCAACAATTGGCTAAGCTTCTGGTGTCATTCTAAAGGGAGGCAGTATTTGTCTGCCTTGGATGACATGGTCAACAGACCACGATACTTTGCCAGAGATGGCCTGCACCTGTCACCCCTGGGATTCTGGATACTGGCTAAGGTTCTTGCCGCCCCTATAGCACGCTTTTTAGGCAAGGTACAAATGACAAATTCACCACCGTAACAGGAACAGGCAAGAAAAAACTGAGGGTGATGTTACCCAATACTAGAAGTCTAAATCTCAAAATGCACTGACACGAGGCACTCCTTAAAATGGAGAACATCGATATCTGTGCAGTGACTGAGACCTGGTTCAAGGCTCCAGAGAGCACCCCTGCACCACCAGGCTATAACTCATACCACACTTTTCGGCCATGTAACCTGGACCGGAACACCAAAGGCAGAGGTGTGTCCATATTCATTAAGGATATCCACATCTCCAGGTTAGCTGCTCAGCATAATGCATCCGAGGTTATCCAAGTGCAACTAACTCTGGCCAAAACTGCAATCCAAATTGTAGCTTTCTACAGATCCCCCACCATGCCCCAGGATTCCCACTCCTCTTTTCTTGATGTACTGGAAAATATTATGGTTCAACCAAACACCCTAATAATGGGCAATTTCAACTACCCAACCATTAACTGGGAAAACTACTCATGTACCAACTCCTTTGCTCAACGCTTTCTGGAATTCATAAACTCCAATGCCTTAGATCAACTTATCCACACCCCCACCAGGGACAACAATATCCTAGATCTAGTCATTATCAACATGAGTGACCGGTGTTCCACACCTGAAGTCAACGCCTCATTGGCCCGATCAGACCATAAGATAATCACCCTATATATCCACATCCTGCCTCACCCCCCATTAAGGAAACCCCGGTAAAAAATTTCTCCAAAGCCAACTTAAGTAGTGAACTTCATGAAACCCATGCAGATGGACAATACAGTTACAACTACTGAACCCTACACAATTGCACTTTATAAGCACTTACACGAGTACATGGATCGTGCTATCCCAAACAGAACCAAGATGCTGTCCTCCAAAAAAAGGAAGCCAATTTGGTGGTCCTCTGCCATAAACAAGCTGTACAACAGAAGGAAGAAACTGTTTCAAAAGAGAGTAAAATCCCATGAGTGGAGAAGCTCCCTGGTCAGCCTCAGTAAGAAGCTGTGATCCCTGATAAAATCTTTCAAAGCTAGTTATGAAAACAAAATCACCACTGATTCTAACGACAACTACAAAGCATTCTATAGCTATGTCAAGAATCTCAATGGCAACACTCAGATCTGCTCTGAGTTACAGCACAATGGCACTAAATATACAGACCCAACTGATATTGCCAACATCCTGGCAGATAGGTTCAGTGCTAACTTTAACCCCCTCTCACCCCCTAAAGGGCCCATCTCTATACCGGAAGAATGCAAAGTTCCTGTAATCACGGCTACACAGGTAAAAACCACACTCTCCAAAGCCAAGAACACAGCATCTATGGGACCAGACAACATCCCAAGCTGCATTCTACACAAACTACAGAATGAACTGGCACCCCACCTAAGTACCATGTTCAATCATAGCCTCACCTCAGGCTTTGTGCCCGCTGAATGGCTCACAGCGACGGTTATCCCACTCCACAAGGGGGGAGCTACCACAGACCCTAGGAACTACCGCTCCATTAGCCTGATGAGCCTAGTCTGCAAGGCCATGAAACATATCATCATGTAACTTATAAACAAAGACATTGGTAATCTCCAAACTCTGGACCCCACCCAGTTCAGGTTTGTAAAAGGCAGATCATGTCTCCTAAACCTGATAGACTTAATTGAAGCAGTCACCAAAGCTGTAGACGAGGGTAAGGTGGTTCACACAGCCTATCTAGATCTTGCCAATGCTTTTGACACCATCCCCCACTCTGGAATTATAGCTAAACTCACTAAACTAGGTATAAATCCCTATGTCACAAGATGGGTTGCCAACTGTCTCACTGACAGAACCAATACTGTGAAAGTAGCAGACTCCAAATCCGACTTCAGACCAGTGACAAGTGGAGTATCACAGGGTTCAGTCCTGGGTCCTCTCCTGTTTGGTATCTACCTCTCTGAAGTACAGGCTAACACAGAAGGTCTTTGGCTAACGAAGTTCGCAGATGACTGCAAACTTGGAGCAATAATTGAAACTCCTAACAATGTGGACATCCTACAAAAGGGCCTCACTGAGACAGATGCCTGGTGTCAAAGCCAAGGCCTCAAGCTTAATGCCAAAAAGTGCATTGTCATCCCCTTTGGTAAAAACTCTGTTCCAATGAACTACAACATAGGCGGTAGTATACTTAACACCAAAAGTGTGATAAGAGACCTTGGGACACAGGTGGGTAGTAGTCTCTCCTTTGATAATCACATCGCCACAGTAGTCAGGAAATCCTTCTACGTGGCACACCTCATCACAAAAGGTTTCTCATCCAGAAAAAATTAGGTCATTGTTCCCCTCTACTCATCACTCATTAGACCCATTATAGAGTACAACACCCCTTTTGCTATGTACCTCACAAGACATCTACAGCAACTGGAAAGGCTGCAGAAATACCTCACAAAGAGGATTACTGGCCTCAACCAGATGCCGTATGCAGACTGTCTCAAAAAATCAAACACCAGCTTTACTCCATCGCATATCACCTTCTCAGAGGTGATCTCTGCCTAACATGCAAAGCTATGTCAAACCCAGAGCTGTTGGACATGCTCCACATAAAGAAATCCCAATCCCTCCGAGCTACATGCTCTAGGGACCTAAACCTTGTCACCACAATAAACAGAACATGCCGGAGGGATAGATTCCTGTCCTAGAGACTTCCCATACTCTGGAATAAACTACTTATCTATATCAAACAAAGCTCCTCATTTGCACTCTTCAAGAAAAATCTTGATGATTGGATGGGAAATAGGAAATTCACCTCAGGGATCACTTCTGTGGCTCTGCTCTTCAGTGGCATAGGAAAATAATTTTCTTGGGTGGCAAAAGCCAGGGTACCTTTTTGGCTGGGCTTGTATGGCTGATAGCCTAGTACCTACCTATGAACCTATGAACTTGGAAACCTGTTTTTTCCTATATATCTGCTTCTGATAACACAGCATGCCTAACATACTATTTTAGTCTTGGACTACAGAAACTGTTACAATGTTACTCAGCACAGAGGTTCTCTATCTGCATCTATCTAGGACTTTTGCATAAGAGTTTAATTTTTGTACATGTTATCACATGAATACCTTAAGTGTGTCTTTACTGTGAAATGTTTAGAAATTTATATATTTTATTTGTGTGTTCACATTATTTAACACCTTTGTTATGCTCCAATTATTATGCCTAGCAGCAAGGACTATCTGAAATCAGTTTTCTATGAATCAGTGTACCACTTAACCAAGCGAACATTAAATATGATTTTAAAAACAGTGTTAAATAAATGGCAGTCAGTGATGATAAATGAACTTAAAAGGTGGAGAACTTGATGGTCTACTTTGGGAGCTCCCAAAACTGACCATAATGGCATCCTTAGCACAGCAACTATTACCGGTCTCTTCTGGGAGTACAAGGATTGTTACTTAAAGACATTTGCACACTTACTGGAAACAATAGGTGACACTGGGTATGAAGTACTAGTGGCTTCCCCAACTATACTACACTGTCTGCTAGGATTCTTGAAAAGGATTAAATAATGTTACATTTGATTTTTTTTCTGTTTCTACGAGAATACTGTGCTAAGAAAGCATAAGAATGTGTGTGATTTCATGGAAATTGTTTTTTTTTTTCAGAACTGTTCTGTTTCCAGACTGCTCAACATTGTTCAAGGAGTGAGTGTTTCTGTGGTTTGTTTATTTATTTATATATTTATTTACTTATTGCATTTGTTGCATAGGTAGATAGACTGGTCCACAGACCCTCTTCAGCCATGACCCAGATCAGGCAGGCAAAGAGAAATATACAGTTATATTAAGATGAACTGCAACACAGAAGCATTAGTACAATAAAAAACAGATTATACTGTTTAAATGCACTTTCATAGGTACTTACTTGTCTTGCAGTCCAAAGAACCATTAAGTAACCTAGCTCAAATTCACAGTTGCCCCCTAGCACTGTCTGATTAAGTGACTTGCGCAAGGTCTCACAGCAGACAAATAAGGGCTGAGGGAATCAAACCCTGTACCACAGGATCTATAGCTCACAGCTATAACCGTCTACAAAAGATAACCACATTTTATCTGAGTAAATGGAACAAAGCTTCTTAATATTGGGGTACTTGAACAATGAGGAATTTTGTGTCAGCAAGTAGGAACTTAAAATGAATATTTGTCAAATCATTTTTCTACTACACGGTAGAATAACAGGTAGAGGAAACATGGTTTTACTCATATATTTTTGCTTGTCTTATGGCCTTGTCTAGTCTGGTATTAGCAAAGTGGAAACCTGGCATGATATGGCCTGGATCTGTAAGGTACAAGCTGATAATAATATATACTTTGCCAGATAGGCAGATAAATACATCATAACTGGAACACTATCATAGAAAATAAGCAATAATTTAAATATTTGGGTCTATGGATAGACCTATTTTTCAAGTTCACTCACCACGTAGACAACATAAGGAACATTATTAATGCTTTTTGCTTTTGTCCAAAAAATATCCCCCCCTCCCCTTCTTTCAAAGACCTCTAAAACAGTAGTAGGCAAACACATTCTACTTGCTCAGCTTGAATATAACCTCCCAGTAGTAGCATATGTCTAAAAAAGAACAACAACAACAAAAGATAATTTAAAAACAAGAATACCACTTCAAAATCCTAGTTAAAGCAAACTGTCTTGCAGTAAAACAAAGATCTAACCTTATTTTGGGTTTAACTATCCCATTCAAACTAACAAATACATAAACATGTATTACCACTAGCATCTAAACTAGTAAGACACTCCCCTTCTTACAACCTTAGGTGTAGCAGTCATTCAGTACCTACATTATAAGCCATAAAAAAGCTCCACCATACTGATCATTGCTTCTGTATATAATTATAATTGCCCAACTGTTTTTCTCTCCCCAGGCTGAGACTGAAATTAGTTAACTGCTTTTAGTGCTCTACTTCTGTTATCAAATTCAAATAAAATAAAATAAAAGTGTGGTGGAATTAATTTTACTTTATGGCAAGTAAGTGTTACTGTGGGGCAAATCTGTTTTGTTTTAATTGAATTGCAAGGCCATGTGCCTTGCTTGAATTAGTACTACACATGAACATAGCTAGCAGTCTTTTATTTCAATAGCCAGGTATAAAACATAATCAGGAAGAAAGGCACAGAATCAAAGACTTTTACGTATCCACTATATTCACTTAAAATGTTATATACATACAGATCATTTCCAGAAAGGAGGCCATAACAGTACCATATTTTATTTGCTCTGTAACCACAGACAGTATTTTCTATGGCCAATGAAAATTTCCAAACCCTTCTTGCAACCACCACTGCTTCTTAGCCCTTGTTTTCAGGTAGTCCATTCTACCATGGGACCAGTCTTTTTATAAACAAATCATACACTAATATGTAGTCAGTTTTTCTGTATCTCTACTAATTCAGAGTAATATTCCCAGCTCTCAGTTCCCAGATACAGAACATTGAAAAGATACACATAATAGAAAGCTTTGTGCACCATCACAAAAGCTTCTCTGACTCTACAATATGAGAGATAAAGAGAAAAGAGCCCACTATGTATTGTCTTGTTTCATAGTCTAAGCACTGAAAGTAGAGATTACTTTGGCTCACTTGCATTGTATCCTATCTACTTGTTTTTTAAAGAAAAAGTACTGAGAAGCAACAAAGCAGCAGGATACTCTGCTGTATGACACCAATTCCAAGCAATTCCAAAACTCTTCTTTAATGTAATGTTCATACCAGTTTATGAACATACTATACATAAGCAACAAGGCTTTATCAGCAATATCTGGCAATTCATCTAACTGAGGAGCATAAGTCTTTGACATTTTGATTTTACCTATAAGTTGATGATGAATATCTTCCCTCATCTTAATTATATGCTTTGAAACAGTATCATTAGAAAGGGCTATTGTTTTTATTTTCTTAAGTAATTTAATTCCTAACATTGTTTGACATGCACCTGACATGCAAGGCATAATCAAGGCTTCTCCTATGGTGAAAGTTTTTTTTGTATTTTGCAATGTGAACTGATCTCAACAATGATGCTTTAAGAGTTAATTAATTTCCTGTACCCTTAGACGTATTCTTCAACAATGTTTGCTGAGATTTTAACTCATTTACATTTCTTTTAAAAAAACTCAGTAGATGTATTGTGGTATTGTTGGTGTCAGTGTTTAGTAGGCAAAATGCCTATTCATTTTTGTTGGAGCTGTGGCATTATTACACAAAAACACATTGAGGACATTCCTTTATGTGTGAATCTATCTGCATTTATGAAGGATCATAATTTCTTTTTCTATTTAACTCTGGAGAAGATTTGTTACTACTTGTATATCTTTCAGAAGTAGAAATATTCATGTTTGCATCAATTGATGCTAGCACCTGTTCTTCCATACTTTCAACAGTAATCTTACCACGTGGTTGCTCATAGAGGTATTCTTCTGCATTTCTGTCTGTCTGCTCCATTGGGCTATCCACAGGAGTATCCCTACTAACTTGTAGAATTTTAAAGAAGAAATTTAACTTCCATTGTTTACTCATATTGGTAAATATCTGTAAATAAAAAAATGCCCATATGTTCTTCTGAATTGACCTTTCTGCTAGTTTCAAATGCATACTTATCTATCAGATTGTTTTAAATCATATTTATAGTATAATAGCTATTTTATTGTTTAGTAAAGCAAAACCTTTTGGTTGCACTCTTGATCATTTTCTAGCAAAAGTAAAGTTAAATTTGCTAACCAAAAATAAAATAATTACCAATTTCAGAACATTTCAACCTAAAATAACAGTATTTATACTCATCAACTATGGCCACTTTTGACTCTGTATGCCTCACACATCTGATTGTAATAAAAATGCCCAAAGTAAAGTATTCCAAACTGCTTTACAAAATGCAAACTAGTGCTACAAAGCTAAACTAATGACTGTTTAACTTTAGCATGACAGCAGCATGAGAGTAGAGTCAGTCACTCTGTCAACTTTCATCTACAGACAACCCTTACACCCAGCAATTAAAAGCATACAGTGTGACTGTGTGTACCTCAGATGTCTGATTGTGGCAAAATAATAATAATAATAGCAACTGTAAGGTATTTCAAGTTTTATGCAAACACAAAGAAGCCACAGTAAACTGTACCAACTTAATTTAAACAAATGCAGACTATTCCAGCAAATCTTGACTAATGGCTGTTCAAAAATGAGCATCTGCCAAGTGGAAAAATTACTTTCACCCACAGATGTCCCTCTACTCACACTCAGTATTTATAGCCACTTTGTTAACTAAGCACATCAGAGATGTCTGATTGTGATAACAAATGCCTGCAGTAATGTATTTCCAATTTGCTTTACATGCAGGCTAGCTAGTATAGCCAGAGTAAGGTATTACAGTTTTACTTCACTGAAATGGACACAAATCCTGAAACCTCAGATTAGTAATAATTTAAAATGAGCTCATGAGAAGATGGCAAGATGTTTTTATCTGCACGCAGTCCTTTTTAGCAGTTATAACATATTGTTCACTGTGTACACATCAGATGTCTGATTGATGAAAAATAATAGCTACACAATAAATGTCATTTCAACTTGTTTCACACAAACAGTAGCCACAAGTTATTTTCACTTACTTCACAAAAAATACATTAGCCCTACAAACTCAGAATAATGACCTAACAATAGAAGTCAGCTATTTTTGTTTACATATAGATGTATCACCGACCTCAATTGTATATCTCCTCCCATTAATTACTACCACTCTACTTCCTTCCCCTCCCTCCCCCTAAGTAATCCCACCTATCCATATCACCGACCTCAAATGTATATCTCCTCCCATTAATTACTACCACTCTACTTCCTTTCCCCCCCTCCCTCCTACTCCTAAGCTAATACTGTGCCTCTTCACATCAAGTCTCTCAAACTTACACTTTAATCTTAACCTACCTTCACATTGACAATTCCTTTTCTCCACTACTCACCATGTCTTTCAAAACCAACAAAACACCATCCTTGGCCCCTATAATAAAACAGAACCCAGCCAAGCTATTACCCCTTTTCATTTTTACCCTAGTACTCACACTACCCTATCTCCTATCCTCTTATGAAACAAATTGTAATTATGACCTTAAAACCTCTTCCAAACAAACTGCCACTAATTTAACTACCCCAAAGTTCACACATTCAAACATTACTTCTACCTCTTCTTACCTCTTAGCCAAATATCACAGACTATCCCATATTAAATCTAATAATCTCATGTTAAGAAAACTAAAATATTTGATGATGTTTACCTGTAAGCCACACTTAAACTACAATCCCTCTACCCTGGTAGATGGCGATATACATTCTAACCCAGGACCCTTTACTATTTCCTCTGAAGCTACACCTATTATCTCAAATTCCTCCCTTCATTTACCAACCTTTAATGCTCATTCCTTACTCATAGGACACCTTAATATCAGAAGTGTAAACAACAAAGTCACCCATCTCCACTCTCTCCTTGAATATTACTCTTTCGACATCCTATGTTTAACAGAAACCTGGCTAAAACCCCTCACCAAGGATACAGAAATCATTCCACCAGGCTATAACATCATAAGACAAGACCGCAATACTCGCAAAGGAGGGGGAGTTGCACTAATATTTAAGACTGATCTAAATATAACCTTAGTACCCTTTGTTCCCCCAGAGAACACCAAAACTGAACTCCTTATATCAAAGCTACAACTGAACCCAAATAAAGCCATATATATTATCAGTACTTATCTTCCTCCTGGAAATAACTCCATAATTATAGAAAATCTCCTTAGCTGGGCATCATCCACCTTTCCACAAGAAACTGTAATACTTGGAGACTTCAACCTTGACTGGTCATCAGTTAATACCACTAACCCAGTCTCTCATATTAATCTCCATGGCTTTACTCAGACTATTAATACCTCCACTAGAATTAATAAACCTAACAACAAAGAGAGTATACTAGATTGGATTCTTGTTAATAAACCACAGCTACAATACCAAAGCGGCACTTTGCCAGATGACATTAGTGACCACAACTTAACCTATATCATAAGAAAGAAGAATATTGCTACTAATGCCCTCACCATCCGAACCTCTCGTAGTACTAAAAACTTTAACCCCATCCTATTTAACATTGAACTGAATGCCTGTAACTGGATACCTCTACAAATTCTTCCACTAGAAGAAGCAGTTCAATATTTTAACAACAAATTCCTATCCATCCTAGATAATCATGCACCAAAAAGAACTATCAGAGTCAAAACTAAACCCGCTCCCTGGCAATCTAAGGAAACAAGGCACAAAATGTTACTCAGAAACAAATCCTGGATAAAATGGAGAACTAGTATATCTCCCTCTGACCAACAGACCTTCAGACACTTAAGAAATAGTACTAAAAAGCTATTATCTCGGACAAAAAAAACTACTATAGTAACCTCCAACAAGTTAATCATAATAATCCCCAAAGATTCTGGGCAACCTTGAATAGACTTCTTCACCCCGGACAAACCACCACCCCCTCTCCCTCTGGATCCGAAAAAAAATTCTTCCCATGAAACTGCCAATGCTTTCAATTCCTTCTTCACTAATACTATCAATTCTCTGGCCTCTCACCTTTCCTTTGACAATTCTAGCATCCCTGCTCAAGCAGCTTCTATTCAACCTACCTTCACTCTACAACCTATCTCTACCACCTTCATCCAAAAATGCATCCAAAAACTTAAACCATGTACCCCATCAGCTGACCAACTTCCATCTGAATACCTCCAAAAAGCAGCTAAGGTTATAGCCTATCCCATATCCATCCTTATCAATAGAACAATTAATGAAGGTACCATACCTGACATCTGGAAGATCTCACACATTATACCCCTACATAAAGGAGGTAACTCCAATGAATACTCTAATTACAGGCCTATAGCACTCTTATCTCCCCTAGCCAAAATCATGGAAAAATGTGTCCACTACCAACTAATGAACTACTTAACTAAAAATAACATTCTAACTCCCTGTCAACACGGCTTCAGGCCTTTTCACAGTACTACCACTGCTCTTCTTTCCTTTACTGACTTCATAAACACAAACCGCAATAATAACATTCTTTCTTCTGCACTCTTTATTGACCTGTCCAAAGCCTTTGACATGGTTAACCACCCCCTCCTCATAAAAATCCTAGAATCTCTTGCTTTAGAACCTAAAGCTATCCTTTGGTTTACTTCCTATCTCACTAACAGGAAACAGGCAGTCCTCTGGGAAAACAAACTCTCCTCTCTCCTTCCAATTTCTCTTGGTGTCCCACAAGGCTCTATTCTTGGACCTCTCCTTTTCTCCCTTTTTATAAATGACCTACAAGCAGCTATTCCACAAGCTACTTGCATACAATATGCTGATGACTCCACTCTTATTTGCTCAGCAAAAAACATTCCAGAGCTACAAACTATTACTCAAAATGTATTCCACACAGTAGAAGCTTGGTTCTTAAAACGCTGCCTACTCTTAAATGCTAAAAAAACAAAACTCCTCCTCTTTAAACCTACTACTAGATCCCCCACTTTAGATTTCTCTATCTCATCTATTAATGGCACCCTCATATCAGCTGACTCCACTACCAAACTGCTAGGTGTCATGATTGACAACAACCTTACCTATGATTGTCACATCAATAATACCATTAAAACTGTAAACAGAAAACTGGGCTCCCTATACAGAATTAGAACATTCTTAACCCCTGCAGCCAAAGCTACTCTTGCCCACTCTCACCTTATTTCAACTCTTCTCTATGCCTCACCAATTTACACTAACCTGAAGAAAAACAATCTCTCAAAATTGGCTAACACATATAATAGTATTGCTAGATTTGTGACTGGTAATCGATTTAGAACTCACCACTGCCTGAACCTTCAACAACTTCACTGGCTTGAATTAGAAAAATATGTTGCTTCTTTCCCAACTCTCCTTTGTCCATAGAGCTCTCTATCAACCTAATAACGCTCCTGCACTTTCCAAACTTCTGACCCCCTACTCTAACCTGAACTCACTTCGTTCCTCCAGTAAACTACTAGTAACTTTAACTAAATCCAACAACCTTGCTGGTGACTCCCTCTTCTCTAATGCCCTTGGCAAACACTGGAATCAACTTCCTACTTCTATTCCAACTCCTATTCTGTTCAAACAAAAACTCAGAACCTACCTTAAAAATCAATGGTTATGTCCCTGCTGTAACCCCGACTAGATCTCCCTATAACCACCTCTACTCCTCCCTCTCCCTCTCCTTCCTCCTCCTTTTCTTCTACTAGCTTTACGACCATCACTTGATAAGCAATAACTCTCTAATATCCTTCTCCTCCTTTAGTTGCTTTTTCTTTTACTGAAAGTATAGATTTTACTCATCTACTCACTCTTTTCTGTATATTTCTCTTCTCTCTTTTACTCTCCTTATATAACCTTCCTATAAAATAACGTGAAATAAGTTTAAACTTTATTTTTATTGTGTGAGAATGAGGTATCCTATCATACTATGTTATGTTAATATTAAATCCTATGATGTCTTCCTGCATATTTGCATATCCCCCCACCTTTTCCTTTTTTACCTCGTTCATTTTTTTGTATATTATGTAACTGTGTTTATATCTATGTGGAGCTTTTCTCCCCGGGCCTCTACTGAAAATGGAAATATATCCAGTTAGACTAGCCCGGTTAACAAATGTAAAATAAAATAAAATAAATAAATGTGTACCAGCAGTTATATGTAGCTACTTTGTTTTGTTTGTGCACATTTTGGATATCTGACTATAATAAAATAAAACAAAATAAAATAACAGCCACACAGTGTATTTCAAACAGCTTTATATAAAAACATATAGCCATAGTTCTAATCTGTTAGCACAAGAATGAGAGACAAAACCCAAAAATGGTGGAGAAAGACCCAAAAAAGGGGACAGATTTTAAGTATTGCTATTATATACTTATGTTTTGCATTGACAAACATTTCATCTGATGGATGTGAAGTTTGAAATTCAAACCACTGCTATTATTTGTTGATTACAATCCTCAACAGAAAACTACAAGTTTAATCCGGAGCAAACCAAAAATATAATAGCTGAGAAGTATGCACACAACTGCCCCCACAGCAAAATACTCTCACAGATCTCAGCCTTTTAGTGCAAAAATCAGGGACAAGGCCAAAAAATAATAAGGGACAGATTGCTCTTGTATACTTAGAAAGTTGCTAGAAGATCAGGTTTTGCAATAGTGATACATTTCTCAAGATATGAAGTCCATTTCCAAGCATCTGTCATTACTTAGTGAAATGCCTACAAACCTCAACAATTTGCTAGATTTTGAAAACCACAAATTTTATAAGGAAGAGACCTAAATATGATGCAAAATTATGGAGGAACAGACAGACAATTGAGTTGAAAGGCATACATTCTTCAGAGAACCACAAATATTATGAGGAAAAACAGACCAAAATATGAAGGTAATAATACACCTTAGTACTGTGATGTAACATGACATGTATCAATGCACACGTATGTGTGCATGGCATGTCAGGGATCAGCAGTAGAATTTGTGTACACCTCATGCCACATATGTATTTCCATGAAACATATTAATTCATGGACACCGATGGAATTTATCCTTGTTAACATATGTGATGCAGTCTAGTATTTTAGTGACTTTATGGCTGATCTGCCATTTTCAGTGTGGAAGTACACAGGAAGGATGCAGCAGAAGCAGCAGATTTGTCTGAGCAGACTGAAGTACTATTTCAAGCACTGAAGCAGCAGTTACACAGGATGGATCCTGGAGGACATACATAGTATTGATCAGCAATGGGTTGAGAATTATTGTAACTGAGTCACATCAATGTGAATATAAGCCTGTGATTGTGAATCCCACCTGCTTACTAATATGTTTTATTCTCTTGTGAGATGTCCTCCAAAGACAAGTTCAGCCCTGCCAAAAATGCATTCCTATTTCAGAAACGCAGGAGTTATGGATATTGCCTGGGTGAAGGAGCATCCATCAGCCTCTATCTGAGTGTGGGTGGAACACAGTGCTCCCTGATGTGAGTCCCACAGATAGGAGGAATTGCACAATGAAGGAATATGGATAATATGCCAGCAACAGGATAAGATGGGCCCCCTCATGGTGAAAAGGACTGCACCTGGTGAGGGAGGCCCATCTGCCACTGCAACTCTCACATATGAAGAATCATTATTGGCAATCCTACATGTCTGTGAGGAAACAAGTATCATAGTGAGAGGAGTTAGAATGGCTTTTAAGGTGCCTAAACACAATATATCTCATATGGAGGCCACTCATGTAAGTAGCCTATTGCCTATGTGATGCAGTGACTCTGCCCAGTCTACCATCAGGGAGCACACACTGAGTACTGCCCATGTACTCCATAGGTATATCTGGTGTTCTGGTGTTCATACTAAGATGAACATCAGGATAATTAAGTTTCTGATATTTACCAGTGTGATGATAGGAGGTACTGCCAGCCATGCCAGAAGTAGAGCAGTGGCTGTATAAGATGTGCCAACACAGCTAGCTGGAATTGTGTAAATCAATATATGTTATTTGTATATCAAACTGATTTGTACAGATGCTTGTACTGAAAATGTATTTGTGACATTTGCTTGTGTTAAAATGTATCAACAGTGCACCCTGCTGGAATGAAAAGAATTGTGCATGTATTATTATAACTGAACTAAATATATATGTTTTAATAGAGGACAGTGGGACAGCAAAAGTTAACCAGCTAGCTTACTTTAACAAAAATAAGGGAAATGTAATTGAGCTGTTAAACCATTAAGATGTCACCCCACAGTGTTGAATAGTACCTGAGACGGTGGCTCTGGAAGAAGTCTCTGTTCATTAGCTCAGTAAAAAGAAGGGAAGCCCCAGGCACTGCCATAAACATTTAAATGTGTATTGTAGCTGTCTATGCTAAATTCCTGTCTCACCTATAAAGGGGGATACTGTGAGAACCTAGAGTTAGGTTACCAGATGAGGTCATTGTGCAGGCCATCTTGCATATTATATTTTACAGGGAGAAATCTCTGAGGATGAAGTATTCTGCTTTGGGGAACCTGACTAGAAAAACTTCTCATGTATTTCATTGTGCCTTGATCTATCAAGTAAGTTATTAGGGAATAGTAATGCTCCTAGATTCAGTCAGGAATATAGTGAAGCTTAGTTTAGAAATTGTTTTTCTTTGTTTGCATGAGTCTGTCCATCAAAGTTATTTTCAATATTTCCTGTGAATTAAACTCTGTGGTTTACTGTAAATATATATTTAGTATATTCTTGTTCTTTCATTATTTATTATTTAATATACTTAAACTTTTCATTGTGACTGTTTTTTTAGAAAATATTTAAGCTTTGAAAATATTTGCACACATTTATTTGGTGATAACTCCGTCCAATCCTGAAAGCCTTGTTGTTTGGTCAACATTACCATTTGTATTAATATTAACTTCCCTCAGCATAATTGGGTACACTTTTCTGAGATTTATAGTAACTAACTGGTGGCAGGGAAGCTGTTTTACAGTCTGGGCAAAGTTGGTAGAGCAAGTAATCTGTGCTAGCCTTTCCTAGGTGTGTGTGTTTGAGTGTGTGTGTGTGTGTGTGTGTGTGTGTGTGTGTGTGTGTGTGTGTGTGTGTGAAAATTAAATCTGAAAGCGTGTGTGTGTCAGCCACTTGGAGCAGGGACATGATGCACTGGTTTCACAGTGCCAGTGGGGGGCCTTGTTGGGGACCTGGTGAGAGCGAAATAGAGATACCCCAGACCCCGGGCTGAGTGTGCGCCCTGTGTGCTCTTAAAGGAAATTGTGCTTGATGCAGAGAGTTCTACATCTGAAAATACTGAGTGTATCCATTTGTATTCCAAGTGCACGTCCCTCTCCAGTGTCAGTGGTGAGGATTCAGGCTCCTTGATTACTGGCCCAGTGTGGGGACATCACATATTCTGACTAATTTTGAAATGACTGCATATAGGTGTCATGTTTCTGAACAGTAAAAATCCTCTTTTTACAAGAGAAGACTAGAGCTTTTAATTTTTATGTATTAGAATTAGAGGATGAGTATTCCAAGGACTAATACAGAATTGTTTTGTACAGAGTCAATGAACATCATTATTAGTTTCTGTTAACTCTTTACAAAGCGAGCATAGTGCTTCTCATGATGTTTGTTTGTGTCTTTCGGCTTTTCCCGGTTAGGGGTCGCCACAGCAGAACTCCGGTCCGCTAATGATTGGCAGTTGATTTTTACATACCGGCTTGCCAGGCCTGATGCACAACCTTCAATGAAGGTACGCCCATTCACGCATGCCTCTACGCAGAAGACACTCTAGCTGAGAATCGAACCGGACAGTGTCTTACTGTTGTGAAGTTTATATTCTTATTTTTAAAATGCAAAACCCAGTACCCTCCTGGCCTGAACACATGTGGGCATATATGGTGAATGCTTTTATCAGACTTCTCTAAAGTGAGTCATGGCATATAAATCATATGACCTATATCAAGAAAGCTGCTTGATTAGAGAACTGATGAAGTGTTTAACCTTAAAAGAATTAAGAAACCTCCACTAATGCAGTAAAAGCACTATAGACAAGCATAACTATAGAATAGTGTGTGTGTGTGTGTGTGTGTGTGTGTGTGTGTGTGTGTGTGTGTGTGTGTGTGTGTGTGTGTGTGTGTGTGTGTGTGTGTCTGTGTGGGGGGACCATTTGAACATTAATGACTGCCACTGAGTTTAAAAACAAAAGAATTGCACATAAAAAAAGGCTCAGATAGAAAAGGTACTAGGTACAAATGTCCACAATTAAGCTCCTCTTAATATCCATGAATAGGTAATCAATGCTGAGGCATTTGTGATTTCCTGGCTTGAATACCAAGGCACAACAAAACATATAACTTTGTTAACCACCAACCACCAGCTTCTCGTATACTCCCTATAATAATCGGGTTCAGTTCAGAGGTCATAGCTTGTGCTCTCATATGTTTTTGGCAGAGATCTTTCTCATTGAGCTTAGGTTCCTTCTTCTCCTGTTCTACCTTCTTATACAAAAGCATCCTTTATGGTTCCAGGTTGCCCATCCCCTTACTCTTCTTCCTCTTTATTCGTCCACTACCCTCTGAAATCTCCAACATCAAAACAATTCTTTGTGCCGACAATAATGTTATTGATTACTCTTTGTCTTCTCACACCACTAACTTCCTACTCAAATCTGACCTCAGGAAGCTGTCTGACTGGCTCAGACTACATAGCATAATCCAAAAACAAATCTACGATCTTTGGTACTCAACAAAAAAGTCAAAGAGCACCCCCCCACTGCACTCTATTACATATCACAAAGCCTATCAAAACTTCCAGCTTCTTTAAGTCCCTATGCATCCATTAAAACTACTTACATTCTCTCAATTTACTGACCAAACTAAAGAAAAATAATAACCTACAATTCTTGTCCTAGAACAGCTCATGCATTCTCCATTCTGGGGGTAAAGGCACTATTGGCAAAGGCACATTATTTATTCAATCTGAATACTGTGTTCTTCTGACAGCAAATTCCTCTCAGAAAAGGAAAAAAAATGACCTGGCAGCATACTTCTCAACCTCTTAGCACAAGAAATCTGGACAAATTCAAAAATAATGGAACAAAGGCCCAAAATCAGGGATATATTTTAAATATTGTTCTTATAAACCTTGAAAGTAGCTAGAATAATAGGCTTAGCTTTATTGTGTATTTCCTAAAGGATATGACGTGAAAGCAAATGGCTATCTTTACTTAATGGCTTCAGTCCTCAGTAAATTGCCATAAAACCAGCAGTTGTATGAGGAACCATTGAAAAATATGAGGCAAAAATCTTGACATTCTGCAAAAGATATGGGTTGTTGAGAGATAAGCCTTCCACTAAGTTATGGAAAACAGAATCAGCAAATTTATAATCCTGTCACCTCTCAGAGAAAGTTGCTGCAAACCCTTAATGAAAACAAACAGATCTCTGTAAGAGACAGATCTGAACTGGTCCTCTCTTACAGTCTTCAAAATTCCTGTGCTGGAATCTCATCCTTTTATAAATGGTAAATTAAGAGTTAACTACCTCTGCTTACAATGTGAGATTCCAGGCTTAAAATTGCATCCTCCTTTGACACCTCATAATAGAATCAATAAAAACGCCACACTTCTGATTCCTCAACCCTAAAACCAAGGATGACTTCCCTATGTCACGTAGCACTCTCAGTGACAATAGAATAGCCTGAGTTCAGAGCCTATACCATCTGCTGGATAAGGCAAAATACATGTTTCAACCACCAGAGTTGTGCACTGTTACTTTTGCTTCACTGTATAGTTTTTCAGATCTCTGTTGAAGGTGTTTTTCCCCACCTCTCCTTATTTCTTTGTGTCTTAAGTTGGTATAACTGGTTTTACATCCTGTGTGTTATCTGACTATCTCAGGGATTACTTGCATAAAATTAGATCCTATTAGTAACAGCCTGCATATCATTGCTGGAGCCTTCCTGTGTCCTGACAGAGTGCTCTTCAAACTATCTGGAGATATACAGAGCTAAGTATATTTTTCTGGCGCTTCAGAGTTGTGTACTGTTAATTGTTGCTTGACTAATTTTGTATCATTGCTGGCTGACTTCAGAGGTGTGCACTGCTATTTTTGCTTCACTGTATAGATTTTCAGATCTCTGCTGAAGGTGTTGTTTCCCCTACCCACCATTATTCCTGTCTTGTTTAAATTTGGAGGCTTTTGCAGTTGCCCGCCCCCACTGTAGATTTGATCTGAGACACTCCCCCCAGTCCCATCTCTTTACCTCATTCTACCCAATAGACTCCTTCTGGACTTGTTTTTAGTCATTTTTAATTTAATTGCATTTTTTTAAACTGTTTGGTCTAACATTGCTACATACTCAAGTGTGCTATCTTGCACTTCATTTGAATTGTTTTACTGCTGTTTTAGCTACTTTTCTGTATTATAAAAAAAAAAAAAATCTAAGCCTTTTTCCTACCTTTCCTGTAACTAATGTAGTCCAGATTCAGATTTGCTGTATCCAGGACTGTATGTAAGCTTCTGAGACCCCCAAGTTTCTGTGTTGGAGGGAAGCCTTCTAACTTATCAGTGGGAGTTTTAAGCACTAGGTAACCTATCCACCACATAAAGAGTGGATCTGACCCAGAAATTGTAGTTATTGACCGTTTGGGCAGGTTTTCCATCTCTCTCAACTTTCTGATTTAAAAGCCCGCATTTGCACTTGTTTCCCCCCTTTCCTGTAACTAGTTTAGTCCAGATACAGATTCTTAGTTTTAGCACTTGAATTTGCTTATTCGTGATCAGCACTTGTTCATAACTTGTTGTAAGCACTAAATAAGCTACTAATTACTACAGCACTCAACCTTCCTCATTACCTAGAGGAAAACAGTTTTGGTACTTACTTTCCTCACTTGCTTAGAGAAAAACATCTCTTGTACTCACTTTCGTCACTTATCTAGAGGAAAATAGTTTTTTATTCAGGCATGTCCAAGGGTCAGCTCCCAGTGTTCTCTCCTGTCTATCTGATGAATCTGGGCATCTTAGGGCAATGTAGAAATTGTCTGATGTACACAGACAACCCTCTCCTCCTACTCAACACTACAACCTGTGAGAGATGCACTTATCTAGCCAAACTGGAGGTAAAGTTCTCTCCTACCTATACTGAACTTGACAGTCAAGAGGAGAAGGTAAACAGTTGCACCACACTACACTCATCACATAGTCTCACTAAATCTACACCACCAAAAGCCACACATAGAATCACAAAAACATTTGCAGAGGCTATAATCTGCTCAAGCAACAGAGACCTCCAAAGCAGAAATGCAAGCAACCTTCACCCCTCAACACAACCCAAATGACACATAGCCCGCAGACTCAGTTTGCCACTCAACCACAGCCAACAAGGCAAAACAACGTACCCAACACACTAGTCATAGGTGACTGTATAGTCAGGCACACTGATGTCCCACTCACCAGGCTAAACAAGGAGAATGTTACTGTCAGCTGCCTGTCGGGTGCCAGGATCCGCCACATAACCACGCACTCAGGTCACTCCAAAACAAGTACAAATATGACTCTGTAATTGTGCATGTTGGTGTGAACGATCTGAGATGTACCTCCATGGACTACATGAAAAGAGACATGGAAGAGCTCTCTGATCTTTTAGCCCAGGCAGGTATGACCCTAGCCCTGAGTAGCATTCTGCCATCACCCAGAATGATCCCGCAGTACAAGGACAAAATGATTGACTTCAACAATTGGCTAAGCTTCTGGTGTCATTCTAAAGGGAACCAGTATTTGTCTGCCTTGGATGACATGGTCGACAGACCACAATACTTTGCCAGAGATGGCCTGCACCTGTCACCCCTGGGATTACGGATACTGGCTAAGGTTCTTGCTGCCCCTATAGTGCCCTTTTTAGGCAAGGTACAAATGACAAATTCACCACCGTAACAGGAACAGGCAAGCAAAAACTGAGGGTGATGCAACTCAATGCTAGAAGTCTAAATCTCAAAATGCATTGACACGAGGCACTCCTTAAAATGGAGAATATTGATATTTGTGCAGTGACTGAGACCTGGTTCAAGGCTCCAGAGAGCACCCCTGCACCACCAGGCTATAACTCATACAACGCTTTTCAGCCATGTAACCTGGACCGGAACACCAAAGGCAGAGGTGTGTCCATACTCATTAAGGATAGCCATACCTCCAGGCTAGTTGCTCAGCATAATGCATCCGAGGTTATCCAAGTGCAACTAACTCTGGGCAAAACTGCAATCCAAATTGTAGCTTTCTACAGATCCCCCACCATGCCCCAGGATTCCCACTCCTCTTTTCTTGATGTACTGGAAAATATTAGGGTTCAACCAAACACCCTAATAATGGGCAATTTCAACTACCCAACCATTAACTGGGAAAACTACTCATGTACCAACTCCTTCGCTCAATGCTTTCTGGAATTCATAAACTCCAATACCCTAGATCAACTTATCCTCACCCCCCCCACCACCAGGGGCAACAATATCCTAGATCTAGTCATTACCAACATGAGTGACCGGTGTTCCACACCTGAAGTCAATGCCTCATTGGTCCGATCAGACCATAAGCTAATCACCCTAGATATCCACATCCTGCCCCACTCCCCATTAAGGAAACCCCGGTAAAAAATTTTTCCAAAGCCAACTTCATGCTTCTTAAGACAGAAGTGGTGAACTTCATGACACCCATGCAGATTGATAATACAGTTACAACTACTGAATCCTACACAATTGCACTTTATAAGCACTTACACGAGTACATGGATTGTGCTATCCCAAACAGAACCAAGACACTGTCCTCCAAAAAAAGGAAGCCAATCTGGTGGTCCCCTGCCATAAACAAACTGTACAACAGAAGGAAGAAACTCTTGCTAAATAGAGTAAAATCCCATGAGTGGAGGAGCTCCCTGGTCAGCCTCAGTAAGAAGATGCGATCCCTGATAAAATCTTTCAAAGCCAGTTACGAAAACAAAATCACCACTGATTCTAAAGACAACCACAAAGCATTCTATAGCTATGTCAAGAATCTCAATGGCAACACTCAGATCTGCTCTGAGTTACAGCACAATGGCACTAAATATACAGACCCAACTGATATTGCCAACATCCTGGCAGATAGGTTCAGTGCTAACTTTAACCCCCTCTCACCCCCTAAAAGGCCGTTCTCTATACCGGAAGAATGCAAAGTTCCTGAAATCACGGCTGCACAGGTAAAAACCACACTCTCCAAAGCCAAGAACACAACATCCCAAGCTGCATTCTACACAAACTACAGAACGAACTGGCACCCCACCTAAGTACCGTGTTCAATCATAGCCTCACCTCAGGCTTTTTGCCCGCTGAATGGCTCACAGCGATAGTTATCCCACTCCTCAAGGGGGGAGCCACCACAGACCCCCGGGAACTACTGCCCCATTAGCCTGATGAGCCTGGTCTGCAAGGCCATGGAATATATCATCATGGAATGTATAAACAAAGACATTGGTAATCTCCAAACTCTGGACCCCACCCAGTTCGGGTTTGTCAAAGGCAGATCATGTCTCCTAAACCTGATAGACTTCTTTGAAGCAGTCACCAAAGCTGTAGACGAGTGTAAGGTGGTTCACACAGCCTATCTAGATCTTGCCAAGGCTTTTGACACCATCCCCAACTCTTTAATTATAGATAAACTCACTACACTAGGCATAAATCCCTATGTCACAAGATGGGTTGCCAACTGGCTCACTGAGAACCAACACTGTGAAAGTAGCAGACTCCAAATCCAACTTCAGACCAGTGACAAGTGAAGTACCACAAGATTCAGTCCTGGGTCCTCTCCTGTTTGGTATCTACTTCTCTGAAGTATAGGCTAACACAGAAGGTCTTTGGCTAATGAATTTCACAGATGACTGCAAACTAGGAGCCATAATAGAAACTCCTAACGATGTGGACATCCTACAAAAGGGCCTCACTGAGACAGATGCCTGGTGTCAAAGCCATGGCCTCAAGCTTAATGCCAAAAAGTGCATTGTCATCCCCTTTGGTAAAAACTCTGTTCTCATGTACTACAACATAGGTGGTAGTATACTTAACACCGAAAGTGTGATAAGAGACCTTGGGACACAGGTGGACAGTAGTCTCTCCTTTGATAATCACATCGCCACAGTAATCAGGAAATCCTTCTCCTCATCACAAAAGGTTTCTCATCCAGAAAAAAAGAGGTCATTGTTCCCTTCTACTCATCACTCATTAGACCCATTATAGAGTACAACACCCCTTTTGGTATGTACCTCACAAGACATCTACAACAACTGGAAAGGCTGCAGAAATACCTCATAAACAGGATTACTGGCCTCAAACAGATGCCATACGCAGACCGTCTCAAAAAACTCCAGCTTTACTCCGTTGCATATTGACTTCTCAGAGGTGATCTCTGCCTAACATACAAAGCTATGTCAAACCCAGAGATGTTGCACATGATCCACTTAAAGAAATCCCAATCCCTCCGAGCTACACGCTCTGTGGACCTAAACCGTTTCACCACAATAAACAGAACATGCCGGAGGGATAGATTCCTGTCCCAGAGACTTCCCATACTCTGGAATAAACTACTTATCTATATCAAACAAAGCTCCTATTAGTACTCTTCAAGAAAAATCTTGATGATTGGATGGGAAATAGGAAATTCACCTCGGGGATCACTTTTGAGGCTCTGCTTGACAGTGGCATAGGAAAATAATTTTTTTGGGTGGCAAAAGCCAGGGTACCTTTTTGGTTGGGCTTGTATGGCCAATAGCCTAGTACCTACCTATGAACCTATGAACTTGGAAACCTGTTTTTCCCTGTATATCTACTTCTGATAACACAGTATGCCTAACATACTATTTTAGTCTTGGACTACAGAAACTGTTACAATGCTACTCAGCACAGAGTTTCTCTATCTGCATTTATCTAGGACTTTTGCATAAGAGTTGAATTTTTGTATATGTTATCACACGAATTCCTTAAGTGTGTCATTACTGTGAAATGTTTAGAAATTTATATATTTTATTTGTGTGTTCACATTATTTAACACCTTTGTTACGCTCCAATTATTATACCTAGCAGCAAGGACTGTCTGAAATCAGTTTTCTGTGAATCAGTGTACCACTCAACCTAGCGAACATTAAATATGATTTTAAAAATAGTGTTAAATAAATGCCAGTCAGTGATGATAAATGAACTTAAAAGGTGGAGAACTTGATGGTCTACTTTGGGAGCTCCCACAACTGACCATAATGGCATCGTTAGCACAGCAACTATTACCGGTCTCTTCTGGGAGTACAAGGATTGTTACTTAAAGACATTCGTACACTTACTGGAAACAGTAGGTGACACTGGGCAGGAAGTACTAGTGGCTTCCCCAACTATACTACACTGTCTGCTAGGATTCTTGAAAAGGATTAAATAATGTTACACTTGATTTTTTTCTGTTTCTACTGAAATATTGTGCTAAGAAAGCATAAGAATGTGTGTGATTTCATGTAAATTTTTTTTTTCAGAACTGTAAACAGATTATACTGTTTAAATGCACTTTCATAGGTACTTACTCGTCTTGCAGTCCAAAGAACCATTAAGTAACCTTTCTCAAATTCACAGTTGCCCCCTAGCACTGTCTGATTAAGTGACTTGCGCAAGGTCTCACAGCAGAGAAATAAGGGCTGAGAGAATCAAACCCTGTACCACAGGAACTATAGCTCACAGCCATAACCCTCTGCAAAAGATAACCACATTTTATCTGAGTAAATGGAACAAAGCTTTTTAATATTGGGGTACTTGAACAATGAGGAATTTTGTGTCAACAAGTAGGAACTTAATATGAATATTTGTCAAATAATTTTTCTACTACATGGTAGAATCACAGGTAGAGGAAACATGATTTTACTCATATATTTTTGCTTGTCTTATGGCCTTGTCTAGTCTGGTTGTAGCAAAGTGGAAACCTGGCATGATATGGCCTGGATCTGTAAGGTACAAGCTGAAAACATAATACCACTTGGCCAGATAGGCAGATAAATACATCATAACTGGAACACTATCATAGAAAATAAGCAATAATTTAAATATTTGGGTCTATGGCTAGACCTATTTCTTAAGTTCACTCTCCACCTAGACAAGATAAGGAACATTCGTAACGCTTTTTGCTTTTGTCCATAAAATATCCCCCCTCACCTTCTTTCAAAGACTGATCATTGCTTCTGTATATAATTAAAATTGCCCAACTGTTTTTTCTCTCCCCAGGCTGAGACTGAAATTGGTTAACTGCTTTTAGTGCTCTACTTCTGTTATCAAATTCAAATAAAATAAAATAAAAGTGTGGTGGAATTAATTTTACTTTATGGCAAGTAAGTGTTACTGTGGGGCAAATCTGTTTTGTTTTAATTGAATTGCAAGGCCATGTGCCTTGCTTGAATTAGTACTACACATGAACATAGCTAGCAGTCTTTTATTTCAATAGCCAGGTATAAAACATAATCAGGAAGAAAGGCACAGAATCAAAGACTTTTACGTATCCACTATATTCACTTAAAATGTTATATACATACAGATCATTTCCAGAAAGGAGGCCATAACAGTACCATATTTTATTTGCTCTGTAACCACAGACAGTATTTTCTATGGCCAATGAAAATTTCCAAACCCTTCTTGCAACCACCACTGCTTCTTAGCCCTTGTTTTCAGGTAGTCCATTCTACCATGGGACCAGTCTTTTTATAAACAAATCATACACTAATATGTAGTCAGTTTTTCTGTATCTCTACTAATTCAGAGTAATATTCCCAGCTCTCAGTTCCCAGATACAGAGCATTGAAAAGATACACATAATAGAAAGCTTTGTGCACCATCACAAAAGCTTCTCTGATTCTACAATATGAGAGATAAAGAGAAAAGAGCCCACTATGTATTGTCTTCTTTCATAGTCTAAGCACTGAAAGTAGAGATTACTTTGGCTCACTTGCATTGTATCCTATCTACTTGTTTTTTAAAGAAAAAGTACTGGGATGCAACAAAGCAACAGGATACTCTGCTGTATGACTCCAGTTCCAAGCAATTCCAAAACTCTTCTTTAATGTAATGTTCATACCAGTTTATGAACATACTATACATAAGCAACAAGGCTTTATCAGCAATAGCTGGCAATTCATCTAACTGAGGAGCATAAGTCTTTGACATTTTGATTTTACATATAAATTGATGATGAATATCTTCACTCATCTTAATTATATGCTTTGAAACAGTATCATTAGAAAGGGCTATTGTTTTTATTTTCTGAAGTAATTTAATTCCTAACATTGTTTGACATGCACCTGACATGCAAGGCATAATCAAGGCTTCTCCTATGGTGAAAGTTTTTTTTTATTTTGCAATGTGAACTGATCTCAACAATGATGCTTTAAGAGTTAATTAATTTCCTGTACCCTTAGAGGTATTCTTCAACAATGTTTGCTGAGATTTTAACTCATTTACATTTCTTTAAAAAAAAACTCAGTGGATGTATTGTGGTATTGTTGGTGTCAGTGTTTAGTAGGCAAAATGCCTATTCATTTTTGTTGGAGCTGTAACATTATTACACAAAAACACATTGAGGACATTCCTTTATGTGTGAATCTATCTGCATTTATGAAGGATCATAATTTCTTTTTCTATTTAACTCTGGAGAAGATTTGTTACTACTTGTATATCTTTCAGAAGTAGAAATGTTCATGTTTGCATCACTTGATGATAGCACATGTTCTTCCATACTTTCAACAGTAATCTCACCACTTGGTTGCTCATAGAGGTATTCTTCTGCATTTCTGTCTGTCTGCTCCATTGGGCTATCCACAACAGTATCCCTACTAACTTGTGTAATTTTAAAGAAGAAATTTAACTTCCATTGTTTACTCATATTGGTAAATATCTGTAAATAAAAAAATGCCCATATGTTCTTCTGAATTCACCTTTCTGCTAGTTTCAAATGCATACTTATCTATCAGATTGTTTTAAATCATATTTATAGTATAATAGCTATTTTATTGTTAAGTAAAGCAAAAATTATTTGGTTGCACTCTTGAACATTTTCTAGCTAAAGTAAAATTAAATTTGCTCACCAAAAATAAAAAATTACCAATTTCAGAACATTTCAGCCAAAAAGAACAGTATTTGTACCCATTAACTATGGCCACTTTTGACTCTGTATGCCTCACATATCTGATTGTAATAAAAATGCCCAAAGTAAAGTATTCCAAACTGCTTTACAAAATGCAAACTAGTGCTATAAAGCTAAACTAATGACTGTTTAACTTTAGCATGACAGCAGCATGAGAGTAGAGTCAGTCACTCTGTCAACTTTCATCCACAGGCAACCCTTACACCCAGCAATTAAAAGCATACTGTTGACTGTGTGTAGCTCAGATGTCTGATTGTGGCAAAATAATAATAATAGCAACTGTAAGGTATTTCAAGTTTCATGCAAACACAAAGAAGCCTCAGTAAACTGTACCAGCTTAATTTAAACAAATGCAGACTATTCCAGCAAATCTTGACTAATCGCTGTTTAAAAATGAGCATCTGCCAAGTGGAAAAATTACTTTCACCCACAGATGTTCCTCTACTCCCACAAAGTAGTTATAGCCACTTTTTTAACTAAGCACATCAGAGATGTCTAATTATGATAACAAATTGCTTTACATGCAGGCTAGCTAGTATAGCCAGAGTAACGTATTACAGTTTTACTTCACTCAAATGGACACAAATCCTGCAACCTCAGATTAATAATAATTTAAAATGAGCACATGAGAAGCTAGCAAGATGCTTTTATCTGCACGCAGTCCTTTTTAGCAGTTATAGCATATTGTTCACTGTGTACACATCAGATGTCTGATTGATTAAAATAATAACTACACAATAAATTTAATTTCAACTTGTTTCACACAAACAGTAGCCACAAGTTATTCTCACTTACTTCACAAAAAATACATTAGCCCTACAAATGCAGAATAATGACCTAACAATATAAGTCAGTTATTTTTGTTTAAATATAGATGTGTATCAGCAGTAATACGTAGCTACTTTGTTTTGTTTGCGCACATTTTGGATATCTGACTGTAATAAAATAAAACAAAATAAAATAACAGTCACACAGTGTATTTCAAAAAGGTTTATATAAAAACATCTAGCCATAGTTCTAATCTGTTAGCACAAGAATGAGAGACAAAACCCAAAAATGTGGGAGAAAGACCCAAAAAAGGGGACAGATTTTAAATATTGCTATTATATACTTATGTTTTGCATTAACATGCATTTTATCTGATGGATGTGAAGTTTGAAATTCAAACCACTGCTATTTGTTGATTACAATCCTCAACAGAAAACTACAAGTTTAATGCAGAGCAAACCAAAAATATAATAGTTGAGAAGTATGCACACAACTGCCCCCACAGCAAAATACTCTCGCAGATCTCAGCCTTTTAGTGCAAAAATCAGGGACAAAGCCAAAAAACAATGAGGGACAGATTGCTCTTGTATACTTAGAAAGTTGCTAAAATATCAGGTTTTGCATTAGCGATACATTTCTCAAGATATGAAGTCCATTTCTAAGCATCTGTCATTACTTAGTGAAATGCCTACAAACCTCAACAATTTGCTAGATTTTGAACACCACAAATTGTACAAGGAAGAGACCTAAATATGATGCAAAATTATGGAGGAACAGGCAGACAATTGAGTTGAAAGGCATGCATTCTTCAGAAAACCACAAATATTATGAGGAAAAACAGACTAAAATATGAAAGGTAATAATACACCTTAGAACTGTGATATAACATGACATGTATCAATGCACAAGTGTGTGTGCAGGGCATGTCAGGGATCAGCAGTAGAATTTGTGTACACCTCATGCCACATATGTATTTCCATGAAACATATTAATTCATAGACACCAATGGAATTTATCCTTGTTAACATATGTGATGCAGTCTAGTATTTTTAGTGACTTTATGGCTGATCTGCCATGTTCAGTGTGGAAGTACACAGGAAGGATACAGCAGAAGCAGCAAATTTGTCTGAGCAGACTGAAGTACTATCTCAAGCACTGAAGCAGCAGTTATACAGGATGGATCCTGGAGGACATACATAGTATTGATCAGCAATGGGTTGAAGATTATTGTAACAGAGTCATATCAATGTGAATATAAGCCTGTGATTGTGAATCTCACCTGCTTACTAATATGGTTTATTCTCTTGTGAGATGTCCTCCAAAGACAAGTTCAGCCCTGCCAAAAATGCAGTCCTATTTCTCAAACTCAGGAGTTCTGGATAATGCCTGGGTGAAGGGGCATTCATCAGCCTCTGTCTGAGTGTGGGTGGAACACAGTGGTCCCTGATATGAGTCCCACATATAGGAGGAATTGCACACTGAAGGAATATGGATAATATGCCAGCAACAGGATAAGATGGGCCCCCTCATGGTGAAAAGGACTGCACCTGGTGAGGGAGGCTCATCTGCCACTGCAACTCTCACATATGAAGAATCATTATTGACAATCCTATATGTCAGTGAGGAAACAAGTATCATACTGGGAGGAGTGGGAATGGATTTTAAGGTGCCTAGACACAATATATCTCATATGAAGGCCACTCATGTAAGTAGCCTACTGCCTATGTGATGCAGTGACTCTGCCCAGTCTACCATCAGGGAGCACACACTGTACTCCATAGGTTTATCTGGTATTCAGACTATAATGAACATCAGGATAGTTAAGTTTCTGATATTTACCAGTGTGATGACAGGAGGTACTGCCAGCCATGCCAGAAGTAGAGCAGTGGATGTATGACTTGTGCCAATACAGCTAGCTGGAGTTTTGTAAATCATTATATGTCATATGTATATCAAACTGATTTGTACAGATGCTTGTACTGAAAATGTATTTGAGAAGTTTGCTTGTGTTAAAATGTACCAACAGTGCACCCTGCTGGAATGAAAAGAATTGTGCATGTTTTATTATAACTGAACTAAATATATATGTTTTAATAGAGGACAGTGGGACAGCAAAAGTTAACCAGCTAGCTTACTTTAGCAAAAATAAGGGAAATGTAAATGAGCTGTTAAACCATTAAGATGTCAACAGTGCTGAATAGGACCTGAGATGGTGGCTCTGGAAGATGTCTCTGTTCATTAGCTCAGTAAAAAGAAGGGAAGCCCCAGGCACTGCCATAAACATTTAAATGTGTATTGTAGCTGTCTATGCTAAATTCCTGTCTCACCTTCAAAGGGGGTACTGTGAGAACCTAGAGTTAAGTTACCATATGAGGTCATTCTGCAAGCCATCTTGCATATTATATTTTACAGGGAGAAATCTCTGAGGATGAAGTATTCTGTTTTGGGGAACCTGACTAGAAAAACTTCTCATGTATTTCATTGTGCCTTGATCTATCAAGTAAGTTATTAGGGAATAGTAATGCTCCTAGATTCGGTCAGGAATATAGTGAAGCTTAGTTTAGAGATTGTTTTTCTTTATTTGTATGAGTCTGTCCATCAAAGTTATTTTCAATATTTCCTGTGATTTAAACTCTGTGGTTTACTGTAAATGTATATTTAGTATCTTCTTGTTCTTTCATTATTTATTATTTAATATACATAAACGTTTCATTGTGGCTGGTTTTTTTTAGAAAATATTTAAGCTTTGAGAATATTTGCACATATTTATTTGGTGATAACTCTGTCCACTCCTGAAAGCCTTGCTGTTTGGTCAACATTACCATTTGTATTTATATTAACTTCCCTCAGCATAATTGGATACACTTTTATGAGATTTATAGTAACTGACTGGTGGCAGGGAATCTGTCTTACAGTCTGGGCAAAGTTGGTCGAGCAAGTAATCTGTGCTAGCCTTTCCTAGTTTTGTGTGTGTGTGTGTGTGTGTGTGTGTGTGTGTGTGTGTGTGTGTGTGTGTGTGTGTGTGAAAATTAAATCTGAAAGCATGTGTGTGTCAGCCACTTGGGGCAGGGACATGATGCACTGGTTTCACAATGCCAGTGGGGGGCCTTGTTGGGGACCTGGTGCGAGGCAGATAGAGATACCCCAGACCCTGGGCTGAGTGTGGGTCCTGTGTGAGCCTAAAGGAAATTGTGCTTGATACAGAGAGTTCTGCATCTGAAAATATTGAGTGTATCCATTTGTATTCCAAGTGCACGTCCCTCTCCAGTGTCAGTGGTGAGGATTCAGGCTCCTTAATTACTGGCCCAGTGTGGAGACATCACATATTGGTGAACAGTGGTGGGATATTAACTGAACTCCTGTAGCCTATAAGCAGTTGTCACTAAAAATGGTGTACTCTCAAGCAGCCACAAAGTAAGCATTCAGAGTTTCATATTACAATAGTTTATTTTTATTTAGTTTGGTTAGCTTAGTTAGACAGAGAGAACAAGCAATAAGCAATAAAGTGAAGCCAGCAGAGGATTATGACAAGCTGACAAGGAACCAGTTGGCTGAGATGTGCTAAGCCAAAGGACTGGTGCATGCCAACTTGACTAAAGGGGAATGATTGCAGCCTTAATCACAGCTGCAGCATTGACCAGCAACCAGGAAGACAACCAAACTGGCACTGGGGATGTACAGCTCTCAGAAACAGGACAGTTCAAATTTTCCTCAGAGGACTTAAAAATCTGTCTGGAGTTAAAGAGACTTGAACTGGAGGCCAAACATTTGGAACTAGAATCATCAGAGAGACTGCAGCATTTGGAGGCTGAAGAAAATGAGAAACTGCTTTGTTTGGAAGCCAAAGAAAATGAGACACAGCATGAACATGAGAGAGGAGATGCTGACTCTTTTTCCTGGCCATGGATGTAATGGGGAAGGGAGTAACCATACCCCAGAAGCAATAAAGGTCAGTAAACTTCTTTCTCGGTACGAAGAAGGTGAAAATTTCTGTATAAGAAAGAATATGTAAACAGTATAACCAAGGGCTCTGGGGACATTTCCTGACTCCCTTACTCCATGGTAAAGCTGTAACTGCTGTTTCTAAATTGTCTGATACTGACTACTTAAACTATGACACAGTTAAAAAATGTTTATTGGAATGTTTTAAGTTAACACCTAAAGCTTACAGAAAGAAAGTTTTGTGAGCATAGACGCAATGTAGATGAAAGTGTATGTGAGTATATTGCTAAACTAAGCACTTATTTTCATAGTTGATTGAATGGGTGTCAGGTCACCACTTTTCAAGGGCTGGCAGACCTTTTGGTGAGGGAGCAAAAACTTATCACTTTGCCTGAGGACAAGAGAATCTGGTTGGCAGACAGGAAATGCAACTCTGTAGATGAGTTGGGGAAAAAAGGAGATCTCTACTTAGCAAGCAGGGCATCACTGCACAGGAAAGGGATACCTAGTGCTGCACATGGATATAAGGGAACCCTTGGTGGGCAGCCTAAACCACCCCAACGGAGTCCACCAGTAACAGGGGAAGCAAGTAGTTCAGGTACATGGCCAGGATCAAGGGTTACTTGTTTTAAATGTAACCAGTAGGACCATGTAGCATATAGATGTCCACTCTACACTAAAGACCATGCTACAGGCATTTGCAGATCATTTTAAGAGAGAGTGGGGCAGAGATGTACCCCAGGAATCCACACGTTTTTCACCCTTTGAGTTGCTGTATGGGCATAGGGTGAGAAGACCTCTAGATTTTGCAATGAGTGTGAGGGTGAGTTTGCATCCCATAAGGAGTCTGTTGTGGCATATGTCCTAAACTTCAGAACAATGCTTAGGGAGCTCATGGGCTTGGCCCAGAGGAACCTGTCAGGAGCCCAATAGCAGAAAAAGGTCTGGTATGACAGGAATGCTTGAGCCATAGAGTATGCTCTGGGACAGCAGGTGATGGTTTTCATTCCTGTCAGACATAATAAGCTGCAGGCAGCTTTGGAGGGACCATTCAAAGTGATAAGGAAGGTCAGTGATTTTAACTACATGGTAGAACTGCTAGGCAGGAGGCAGGGGCACAAATTGTACCATGCTAACATGATGAAGCATTAACATGATAGGGAGGACCTAGTGCTATGTATTTGCAGTAGGAGGCAGGAGGAATCTGATGGGGATCTATGGCTACATTGAGCCAGCCAGCAAAATCTAAAGTTACTACGGTGGAGCCTAAGGTTGTAGGCATATGATATAATGACAGTGTAGCACTGTAGCAGGGTTAGCAATGCCAAGGCAGATGGAATCTCAAGCCAAGGAATGGAGCAACATATTCCCAGATAGGCTTATTTCTCTCAAGCCATGTTTTTCAAGGGTCCCTTGAAAAACTAGCTTGAATCTTCCAAGAGGGGAGAGGTGTGATAATTGGAGGTGCTGCCAGCCATGCCAGAAGTAAGGCAGTGGATGTATGACTTGTGCCAACATAGCTAGCTGGAATTTTGTAAATCATATGTCATTTGTATATCAAACTGATTTGTACAGATGCTTGTGCTGAAAATATATTTGTGAGGTTTGCTTATGTTAAAATGTGTCAACAGTGCACCCTGCTGGAATGAAAAGAAATGTACATGTATTATTGTTACAGAATTAAATGTATATGTTTTAATAGAGGACACTGGGACAGCAGCGGTTAACCAGCTAGCTTATTTTAAGAAAAATAAGGGAAATGTAAATGAGCTGTTAAACCATTAAAATGTTACCCCACCGTGCTGAATAGGACCTGAGATGGTGGGTTTGGAAGAAGCCTTTGTTGATTAGCTCAGTTAAAAGAAGGGAAGTCTCAGGCACTGCCATAAACATTTAGATGTGTATTGTAGCTGTCTATGTTAAATTCCTTTCTCAGCTTCAAAGGAGGATACTGTGAGAACCTAGAGTCGGGTGACCAGATGAGTAATTTTGCAAGCCATCTTGGATATTATATTTTACATTGAGCAATCTCTGAGGATGGAATATTTTATTTTGGGGAACCTAACTAGAAAGACTGCTCATGTATTTCATTGTGCCTTGATCTATCAAGTAAGTTATTAGGGAATAGTAATTCTCCTATATTCAGTCAGGAATATAGTGAAGCTTAGTTTAGAGATTGTTTTTCTTTATTTGTATGAGTCTGTCCATCAATGTTATTTTCAATATTTCCTGTGAATGAACTCTGTGGTTTGCTGTAAATATATATTTAGTATTTTCTTGTTCTTTCATTATTTATTATTAAATATATTTAAACTTTTCATTGTGGCTGGTCCTTTTTAGAACATACTTATGCTTTGAGAATATTTATGCATATATATTTGGCGATAACTCTGGCCACTCCTAAAAGCCTTGCTGTTTGGTCAACATTACCATTTGTATTAATATTAACTTCACTCAGCATAATTGGGTACCCTTTTAAGAGACTTGTAGTAAATGACTGGTGTCAGTGAATCTACCTTATTGTCTGGGCAAAGTTGGTAGAGTGTGTAATCTGTGCCAGCTTTTCCCAGGTGCATTTGTGTGTGTGTGAAAATTAAATCTCAAAGAGTGTGTGTGTGTGTGTGTGTGTGTGTGTGTGTGTGTGTCAGCTACTTTGGGCAGGGACACGAAGCACTGGTTTCACAGGGCCACTGGAGAGCCTTATTGGGGACCCAGGGTGAGGCAGCTAAAGACACCTCAGACCCTGGGCTGAATGTGGCCCTGTGTGCTCTTAAGGGAAATTGTGCTTGATGCAAAGAGGTCTGCATCTGGTAATATTGAGTGCATCCATTTGTATTCCAAGTGCATGTCCCTCTCCAGTGTCAGTGGTGAGGATTCATGCTCCTTGATTACTGGCCCAGTGTGTGGGAACATCACAACCAGCTTGAATATGCCTGTCATTTTCATGAACACAACAGGACATCACAGCTTGTAGCATGGGTACTATCACTAGATATTTCATGTACTGTGTATTTATTAAACATATCCCTACTACTGTGACATCTGTAGATGTTATGACAGGACATCAGGCTAAGGTTAGAGTCTGTGCAGGGTCTGATGATGATGCCAATGCACAGACTGACACTGTCTCCCTTCTGGGTGGTTCTACACATGTTGCCAGGGATGACACTGTGGCAACCCACACACCTTTTGCCTAGAATATGCAATGCATGGGGGCACCTTTGTGACTGATAGCATTGCAATCCCTAAATCTGGGTCTGTGGTGGCAAACCAGCACACCACATCTTACATATGGATAATCAATGTATGATAGACCACCAATGGCTGAAGGCACAGGTTACTGTTACATTTGGCACTGGACATTCTGGAGGCTCTAGGCATCAATCAACGTATATGCAGGACTCTAATCTGGCATAGTCATTAGCTAACCTTACCAAGCTGGAGATGATTGGTACAATGTTTGGCCTTCATGAAGATGTTGCCTAACACTATCAAAGCCTCCAAGAGACGATGGAGTCCAAAGATAATGCTATCAATGTGTTACTGTGGTTTATGGTGGCATACATTGCATCCACTGCCACCTCAGTACGGAAGTTAACCAATGCCATCATTCGTGCTATATACCTAAATACTGCTCATTTCTAGGACTGTGTGCATATGCCTGCCACAGTCTGGGTATCACTATGCAAAACCCCATTCTGAGGCAGCATATCCATAGAGTTTCCTGGGATGGGGATACCTTGTATACACCCCTGCAGGTCCTGTGTCACCAGTTCCACCACATCTGCGTCCAGTGGGTATTTTAGGCAAGCTGTATTCATCCATTGAAAAGGCCTAGCTGCAAGGCCATGTACTGCCTCCCCAAAGTTTATATCACAATGGCCATGATGTAATTGCTTCCTTACCCAGTCAACAGAGAACATCATCTTTGACACTATGTCCCACCCTGTGACCCACAACTCCATCTCCATTGACCAGTAACCCAACATGGTTTTGCAGATGACCACTTGCCCTTGTATCACTAAGCAACTGAGAAAATGTTGACAGCTATTATTTACATCATCTTTCTACCTTCTTGCATGGGTTAAATGAAGATGTCTGATGCACAGTGTGACTCAACCATAAAATACCAGCACAGTCTGTACAGATCATTGCACATCATGCTTTTCTTTGTGTCATCATACTGGCACTGTATATATGTTAGGGTCCATAAAGGTGACTAGATGATATCACTTTGCCTGTGCTACTGTATACTGTGCATGATATTGTCTGGGTTGTGTGGTATGGGTGCTGGTTGCTTTTCTGATACCGTTAAATGATGTTTTTTATAGATTGTTTGGTTTTACAACACATTTATCAGATTGATACAATATGACAGGGTGAGATTGATCCCATGATATTTTTAATTGTAATTAATTGCAGTTAAACTGGCCTTTTTACAAAAATGAGATTCTGATGAAGTCCTGAAGTTTACCTCAGTTGCGCTTGGTCTCATGCTGTTTTTTGTCATGTTTTTAATAAGAACTTACAAATTAGAAAATAATTTTGGACATTCCAACTGGTGGTTGAAATTACTTAGTTTGGTGGAGTCCTTCTTTGGAATTGAATTTGCTTTGCGTGAATTTGCTAGGGATATATACTATGTCAGCTTTTTTGTGTGTTACTAGTTGTTTCAAGCTGCACAGACACATGACATTACCTTTTGTTTGCCTTCTATAACCATTAGCATTGTTGCTGAAGATTGTTGTGCTGAAGGTTGCCCTGGATCCTGCTGTTGCAAGTGCAAAGGATCCTGATACTGATGGCTGGGCTGCCTGCTTTCTCAGGTTCATATAATGCAGCATGCAGAATGCTACAAACAGCTGACAGGCTATGGCAGGGGTATACTGCAGTCACACCCACATATGATTAGGCAGTACAACTGGGATTTCAACAAACCAAACACACACTTTTCTATATTTTTGGTTTGGGCATAGCAATGTCATATTAATGTATGGTCATGATTTGTTGGTTCTGCATGAACATCATGAACCAGGTGTCCAAGCGGCGTCTTGCATCTTCTTCTACACAGTGTAGGCATATGGGATGGTAGCGACATGGGGAGAAGAGGCATGTCTACATACTGCCTGTGGTTTTATATATGTGGGTATACCACTGTACCTGCCCTTACCTACTAAGTGGACCTATGGAATGGTGCCATGCAGGAAGCAGCAATACAATTGGCATGTATATATATGTGAGAATCATGGGCACTGCCAGGGTGCCATGCAGACATATGGATTACAAACCCCCTCTGACTTATACACTACCTGTCAGCTGATGGAATAGTAGCCTTCATAACACTGTCCTTGGACACCAGGTGTAGCCTTTATTGCCACATGTGTGCAATCTATAGATTCCAGCACATTAGGGAGGGAGTTGATATCATGAAAGTCACTCATAGTGGTGGCTCTCCCATGCCATGTTGAGGAATCAAATGTGTTCATCCACATGTGGCAGCAGTTTTTTGGAGAACAACTTAAGCATTCTGCAGGTTAGTGCTTGTGTTATACCCTGTGTTTTCCAAGTATGTCTTTGGAAAATCCCTCTACCTAGAATGCTTGATATCCATAGACTGGGGAAGTCCTTACTTTCCTCTAATTCCAATTAGTGGGCAACGCAGGTCATCCAACATGCATATAATATCTCTGTACATTCAAAAGTGGTCCTGGAGCTGCTGATCTTCCAGCTGGTGTCATGGTAGCTTTTGCCAGTACCACTTTTGATTGTGCAGCATGACACATTGCATACCTGGGAGATCCCTGGCCAAACTCAGCAGATGCTGCTATGCTAGCCTTGCTGCTGCTGCTGCTGCTATGATTAATCTTGAAATGCCAGTTTTTGACATTTGTTTTGAAGTTGTATGCAGAAGCAGCCACTTATGTGACTTGTGCCCAATGGCTGTTGTAACATAGTCTCAGAAGCAAGTACATTCATTTTGTCATTTCTCTTCTTGCATTCTTGGAAGCAAGTGTAAACTGAAATAAAGAAAACAGTTCATTGGTATGGCTGTTTCCAGTTCATAGGGTTTCAGCTATGTAAAATACTTTCTCAAAATGTAGCAAAATATAGTCTATAAAAAACACAGTACTTACCATCCCTTTTTTGGCCTCTTTACAACAAGGATACATTACATTCTTCAGGCAACAAAACCCTTCTTTAGACACCACTTTTGGCAGATTCCTCTACGGCCTGTTTTTTTTTTCTGTTTTACCAAGCCCAGGCTTTATTCTTTTGGCAAGCACCCAGGCCCAGGCTGTCTATCTTGAGGTCCTCCTGTGAGCTCCACTAACAGCTGTGTTCAGTCCCCGGCTGACTCTCAGAGTGTGTGTCTTTCTGTGTTTCCACCATGAGGGACTTCTCCTTCTTCTTTTAAAGGAAAGATTGGGTGGAATGTCTCGTCTTCATTTCTATTCAGGACATTGACTCAGCCTTCTTTTTGAATATTTATAATATGACTTATTTTCATTCTACCTGCACTTGGAACTGGTATTGCACAAGTGGGGTACTATTTCAAGCTATGAACCATGATCTGCTTTCCCAGTCTTCACCTGCATGTTATTATGTACTCATTACACTGTGTGTCTTCATTTACATGTCATTATTCAGCTGTTTGCATGACCATTTTCTGTACCTTTGGGTGGTTGCCCCAATAGTACTACATAGTTGTGTGACTTGCTACCTATCTGTGCCATCTGGATTATGGTTTAAGAATACGCTATGCACTTTGCAGTTTGAATGTTAATACCCACCCCCAGAATGTACATTTCATAAAATAAAGTATTCTGTATCTCAGATTAGATATATGAGATCTGAGATGGAGCATGTTTGCTTGTAAAATGCATATAGAAATAGATTGTTGTTAGCAAAATCTTTCAGGGAACCAATGGCCATGAAATTGAAGCGTGAAGGAAAAGGTCTGAATCAGATATGAATTGTTTGGATGCAAGTGACTGCATCTGAATTCACTGGAACAAACTGATAGACACTTTTAGATAGTAATCTGGTGGAGCAAGCATTAACTATGGTTTAAGTTTCACAACTCTCTGAAGATTATAGTACAGAACACTGAATATGATTCCTCAAAAGAAAAATTAAATAAACCTATATCACTGAAATCCTGTTCTGAGATTCAGAGAGATTCTCACGGTTGGTGCTAACTGACTGATGTTGGACAATCAGTTAATGCAATGGCAAGAATCTCCATTCCAAATATACTGTAAAGGCAGTCAGAGAAACCCTCATTAGTGGCTAATTACCATGTTTCTGAGTCAAACACTGCATAATCATTCTTGACTGTGTTAGTGTTCTCCCTACCTGCTCATGCATCACAGTTGCACAGGCACCTTCAAACACATGTGCATGCATGCTCACACATACACACACACACACACACACACACACACACACACACACACACACACACACACACACACACACACACACACACACACACACAGAAAATGGGCATGCATACAGCTGTATAATGACATGTAAATTGGCACCTACCTGTAGCCTTGTTATGGCCCATGATCTATTCTGTAGGAGCAGATGGGTATATGGCATCAAAACTTAACATACAAAGGCACTAAACAAGGATGTCCCATGTCACTGATTCTATTTGCTCTGGCTATTGAAATATTGTCAGATTCAATTCGTAACAATATAAAAAAATCAAAAGAATAGATGTTTATGAACAATACAATTCTGAAGTAATGCTATTTGCTGATGAGATATTACTAACATTATTTAATACAAAAGAGGCATTAGAAGAATTAGATACATTAATTGACAAATTTCACATGACTTCAGGATTCTATTTCAAGAAATCAAAATCAAAATTTTTATTTTTAAATAAAAAAATGAACTCCAGACTAAGAGGGCATCACATCATAGGGAAACAAAAATCTACCATAAAATATCTAGGAATTGAGTTATGCAAGGATACTAATGAATTAGTCTAAAAAAACTACAATAATATCATCAATACAATTAAAATCTCTGTGGAAAAATGGAACAGAATAATATTAACTTTTGAAGATAGACTACAGTTAATAAAAATGGTTTTACTGCCCAAGATCCTATATATAGCCTTGGCAATACAACTGTTACCAGAAAGGAATATACTTAAAGAAATAAATTCATGCCTAATAAAATTTTTATGGTTTCCCAAAACAAACAGAATAGCTTTAATGCATCATATCAGACCATGGAAACAAGGAGGATTAAACTTTCCTGATATAGAAACATATATAAAAGCATCAATATCTAAAACAATCTCAGATTGGATAAGTCCAACTTACTCTGCAAACTGGAAAGAATTACTAACTGTAATATCAATAAATTAATTTGATTTATTAAAAAAATAAATAAATAACAGAAATGATTTGCCATGGCACATGTTATGTATTAGTATGCAATATAACATAACTAAACCCACTAAAGCTTGTATGATTAATTATTACATTGGCTCATTTAGGAACATTATTAATGCAAATATAGATTTAAAAATCTGGTTTGATCTTTTAACACCATTTATAGTAACAAAGAACATTCCACATAAAATATATAGAGAAATGATTAATTCCTGGGAATAGAAAATATTTGTTTGTCAAATGTATCAAAAAATGTATCAAAGAACTAAAAGTTTTAGATATGCAAGAAATAAAAACAACATAAAAAATTCCACAACAGGACTGGCTAACTTTACAGAGTATTCTGTCATATTTGTAAGATTTAAGTAGAATAATTAACAATTCTTCATTTAAAAAAATACCTAAATTTACAAAATACATATATGAAATCATATATAATGACTTTGACATGGGAAATAGTATTTCAAAATTTTAGAAAATATTGATAAACTATAAAACAACACCCAAAACCTCATATTGGAAATATGTAACAAAAGGACACTCAATACAGTTAACTGAAGATATTAAAACAAATATCTTATTATCAATAAAATATACATCCTTTACACAAGTCACTGGAAAGTTTTTAATTGGAAATGCTTGCAAAGAGCATTCTTAACCCCAGACAGAATCAGTAAAATTAGTTCTTCCATAAAAGAAATATGTTGGAGATGTGAGCAAGTACACAATGCAGACTGGAACTACATTTTCTTTGATTGTGTTAAAATTAAAAACGAAGAAAATAATTGTAAAATACTCAGCAAATACCTAAAGCAGAGGTCCGAACCCACAGATGGTAGCAAATAATTTTAATACACAACCAGGATAAGCGCTTTCGTCTTGTGTACAAGACTTCATCAGATACCTCAAAGTTACATAACATTTCATTTATACTCTTATCAATTAGTTTCAATTAAAATTTGAAGACACATAAAACCATATGCAAAATCAATGAAATGACACTTATATAAACTGTGAATAAATCCTAAAAAAAATGGAAAAGTGGGAATATCCACAAATGAAAGGGTCACTGAGCATGTAAGGGAGGGAAGGGTCGACCTTTCCCCACCTAGGGGACTTGATGAATTAGACTCATTTTCAGAGCACAATGAACATTTTTTAGCGGTAAGAAGGTCAGAAAGGTTGGCCAGCAAAACCCGATATTTTCCAGACCCTGGACACCAGCATACACATATGACCTTGGGAGAAAATCAGGGTTGGAAAAAAGTAGGAAAGAAAGTGAAATAGTACCTGTGGCAGATGCTGATGGCATAGTTTGTGAATATAAAGGATTTAAGATTTTTAATTACACATCATTAACCCTTAAGAAAGAACATTTCAATCTTTTTTCTAAAGGATTTAAATTTGTGTCATCAAGCTATGGGAACATAGCTAATAATCTGGTTGACTTTAAGCTATACCTTAGAAAGTTGAATTTGGGTATGTTCTTTAAAAATTCTGAGGAAGATGTGAATAACTGCCACACAGGTCTACAGAGAAAAAGTACTATTAATCCACCCCTACACCCAGTCCTAATGATGTTTGAAAAGTGTGTTATGGAAGAAATATACGAAGCATACAAAAGAAATAGGAATATTATTGAGCCTCACAATTTGGACAAAGGGGAAAAAAATGTTGTTTAATGATTTGAAGATTCAAACTGATTTACGTATTATGTAGCCTGACAAGGGATGTGGAGTGGTGCTGTATGGAACAGAAGAATATAACAACGCTATAACAAAAATTCTGCTTGATACTAATATCTATTCTCCAGTTTCTAAAAATGAAATTACTATAGCCTATGGTAGAATTGATTCCTTATTAGAGGAATATTTGTTAGAAAATAGAATAGAAGGTAAAACCTACTATTTTTTAAAGCAAACCAACCCTATCATTCCAAAAATATTTTTGGGGTACCTAAGGTACATAAATGTGTTAGAGATCCCCCTTTTAGACCTATTGTTTCTGCTAGGAACTCTAAAGCTCACCCTTTGGCAGTATTTGTGGATTTTTGGACTAAGGAAATTACAACCAAGATGGACCATTTAATTAAAGATTCATGAGAATTCTTGAGCAAATTAACAAATGAGGTATGGAAGGAAAGCTTCTATGGGAAGGGGGCAAAGAGACTGTAGATTCCTTTATGCAATATTTAAATGACTGTACTACCTTTTTCAAATTTACACCCACATGGGACAAATTAAGTATAAACTATCTTGACACCACCATTTTTCAGACCAAAGATGGGTTTAAGTCCAGAATTTTTAGAAAAAGTACATGGTGTAATAGTTTTTTGCATTACACTAGTAATCATCCCATGTTCCAGAAAAAAATTCTAGTAAAAGGACAGGCAGAATGACCTCAGATAAAGCATATTTAGCTGGGGAACTCTATTTTCTTGGTGAGAAGTTTATGGAGAGGGTTACCCAAGAGAGTTTGTCCAGGGGGTGTTAGATGAAATATACAGAGGGTGGGGTACTAGATACAAGGCTTTATTAGGTAAACCTTTGGATGAACCTGTTGAAGGAAGAGAAAACAAGTTCCAAAGGGCATGTGTAACTGAGTTTAATGCCTTTACAGGTATTTGTACTGATATTATAAAGGCTAATTGGAGTATAATTAAAACAAGTAAAGAGTTGTACGAAGTAGTGGGGCATGAAACTATATTTTCCTTTAAAACTGTAAAGAATTTCAAAAGAGCATTTGAACAACTGGACAAGTCTAAATGCATAATAAAAAAGGCAACTAGTTCATGTGGCAACTGTAAACAGTGCCCACATATTTTTAAGGAAGACAGTGTATGTTTACAAAATGGTTTGAACAGTATAGTGTGGTTTTGTAAAGGGAATTGTAACACAAAAATGATAGTGTACTTAGCTATTTGTGAAAAGTGCCCTGCATTCTATATAGGAAAGACGGAGAAGGCTCTTAAGGATAGAATGTATGAACACTTTCATGACATTAGGATTAAGAAGGAGACTAGTGCACTGTTCAAACACTCTATTGATTGTTCTACTTTTAGTGGTTTTAAATTTGGGATTATAGATGTGGTGAAAACAAATCCCAGAGGGGAGATGTTAAAAATGTATTGCTAAACAGGGAATTTAAGTGGCAGCTTAGGCTAAAATCTAAAATTTTTCCAGGTCTAAATGAATACATTACTATTAAGCCGGTTTTGATGTCTAAAGCAGTACAAATTTAAACATGCATACATTTTTTATTTATTTTTATATTTTCTTGGCCACACCAAATTATGAAGGAACCATTTTTAAAGTTTTAGGATTTATTCACAGTTTATATAAGTGTCATTTCATTGATTTTGCATATGGTTTTATGTGTCTTTAAATTTTAATTGAAACTAATTAATATGAGTATAAATGAAATGTGATGTAACTTTGAGGTATCTGATGAAGTCTTGTACACAAGATGAAAGTGCTTATCCTGGTTGTGTATTAAAATTATTTGCTACCATCTGTGGGTTCGGACCTCTGCTTTACGTATTTGCTGTGTTAAAATTAAGCCATTTTAGAATGGTACTAATACATTTCTACAAGCTTTATTTAATGAATCATTTTATTTAAATAAAGCTCTTGGGTTATTAAATGTGAATGAAGTTCCTCATTTGAATAGGTCAAACATGTATCTAGTATGGACTATACTTGCAATTTTAAAGAAAGTGTATAACAAGAAGATGGAATACAAACACAATACCAACTTTGGAAGACATCTACAGCCTACTGAAGACCACAGCATTATTGGAAATTAAAATTAAAGAACTAAGAATTTATTCAAAGCCATTTATCCACAACCTTTGGGGAAAAGTCATTGATTGATGCTATACAATAATTGATCAGACACTCTGATAATGGATTGGACATACTTCTAAAGTAACTGTATACATTAAGATCTGTTATAGTGTCAGGCTAATGTAAATAGTGTACATAGTTATAATGCTATGTACAAATACTATGGAATTAATTCAAATGTTTTTGAAAAATAAAAAAAAAATTGAGGGAAAAAAAACCTTAGCATACACTTTTTCCTCCTTGTGCCCAAAATAACGGTGTTGAGAAATCCTTTGAATCACTCTACCACATTTATTAGGGAAAACATATGACTAAGTTGCCTCCCCTGGACTGCTGCATTTGCATGCGTTTTCCCCAGTGAGACTGCTCAATGCACTACAGGCAGTGCACACATACCAGACAATTGGTAGAGTGTTGTATGAATCCCCCAAGCTTACTACACTAAGAAACCTCTAGAGTTAAGGCTTATGCAGTATGGCAAGCTTTTCTAAATCCCAGGGTGGATTTGCAAAGGAAATAAAGGTAAGGACTGGAGAGACATAGCTTTTGTTTTTTGTAGGTGCGTGGTTGCTGTACCCTCATTGAGTGATAGTAATTCCACAAATTATAATCATTATAATCTGTTCCAGGTATGCTGTACTTATAGTTTCTTCAGCAAGGATCTGAGACAGTATTACCCAAAATAGCCCTTTAAGCCCTGCTGTGTTTTCGGTGATGATAAATTGCCCATGAAACTTAATATGAAATAACATGTTTGCTTCACCCTCCGAATCTTGTTCATATCTTTCCCTTTTATTTGCTGTTGAAGCATGCAAGCTAAGGTCACTCACCTGAACTGTTTTACACCTATTCACTTTTCATCCTTTGGTAGCCCACACACTAATGCAAACTGCTGTCTATTACACATTTCCCCTAGTAGTCTGATCATTTATTCTTCCTCTTGTCTAATTCTTTCAGTATACATGCTTTTTATAAGGTAAGCAACTGACATTTGCCTTCCATAATGAAAATCAATTCCTCTGTCATGGCTTGCACGTTCCTTAGCCCACCTCAGAAATGTTTATCCTTTAATGCACTCTCATGATTTTCAATGATTTTGTACTGCTAGTACCTTCTCCATGATGCTGTTTCTTCAGCCTTCATGTTTTAGGCTGACAGACTACGGGAAATATTCTACCATTAGTAATTCTGAAACTTACTTAATTTGTCCTTTTATCTTGTCTTTTTCTATGTATAAAATGGCAAATGTTTCTTCAATTTCTTTATTAAATCAGCTTACCATTTTAGTACCTGTTTGAAGCAATTAAAAGAATATTTGGATTTAAATGATGACATACTCAACTTAGGCAGCCTGTTTCCTTAAAGCTATGTGCTCTTTGCCTTCCTCTTTTTTAAGTTTATTATAGTTTTGTGATCAATAACCAAGAAAAAGCACAACAATAAACAAATACCATAAAGACAAGAACTAAGTAATCTGAAAAAAGTAAAATTAATCTGCAAACAGACAAAGATAGTGTTGTGGACCAAAAAGAACAAACAAAGTAACAAATCCACAAAATCGATTATGGTCCGTGCTTTATGTCTGATGAAGTTTTGAGTTTTAATTTTTTGCAGAACAAATGCATTTACTAACATTAGATACGTGTTTAATTTCAGCCAATCGATTTTGTGGATTTGTTCTTTAAAGTGAATCTGCAGATATGATTAGACTACTTGGTTTTACAGCCTTGTGAATTTCCTTGCTTTTTCAGATAAAGTTTCCTAAAAGGGTATTTACAAATTTGTTTGTGAAACAATCTCAACATTAAATAATTACAAACCATATGCAAATATGGTTGGAAAATAATTTAAGAGAAAAGAACTTCTGGGCAAGTTGCTAATGATTAAATCATAAAAGTAACTAATTATTGTACTAGGACTGGGGGTGATCAGTAGTCACCAGGGATTCTACAAATGTGCCTTAATGGCACATAAATTGTTGCAGTGGTTGAAGGTGGGGTACACAGTAGCTACTAGGGCAACTACAGATGTATTATAATGGCACTAAAACTATTGCAGTGATAAGGGGTGGGTGAACCACAAGAGGGAAGACATGTAAGTTAGATCCCCATCCCCCCAGCTGTTCCATTAAAGAGCAAAAAAAGACACCTTACTGTAATAAGCCTATTACTACATTGTAGCAACTGGCTTATTACAGTCAGATCAAGCCCCCCCCCCCCCAGCTCTACCATTTAAGAAAAAAGCAAAATAAAAATCATTCCTTCTAATGGTGCACCTACCAGGTGGCCAGAGGAATGACATGCCCTCCCACCCTCCTATTCCAGCCTTTTTTGTACCCTGCGTCACCCTCCTTCTGCACACTTTATTAAAAAAAAAATGTATTTTAAACTGTAGCAAACTGCATGCTACAAATGCAGCAAACAGTTGTTATAGTTTATACCCTGCTTGCATATAGTGCTGCTGCACTCATGGTTAATTAAAAAAAAAATATTTTAAACAGTAGTAAACAGTTGCTACAGTTTATATCTTGCCTGCATGGAGAGCTCTTTTTCTCATTTCTGAACTATAGCAAACTGCATGCTAAACTGTAGCAAGCAGTTGCTACAGTTTAGAACATACATGGAGCACTACAGCCCTCAGGTTTGACCACAAATGCAATACTGGCTTTTAAAAGCCAGTATTGCATTAAAGAGAGATCTGGATCAGTTGACTGTGCTCCCCCAAATGTTTTGTGCCCAGGACAGTTGTACCTCTCACCCTGCCCTAGCTACACTACTGATAGTGGTGAGTGTATTGTGTGTGTGTGTGTGTGTGTGTGTGTGTGTGTGTGTGTGTGTGTGTGTGTGTGTGTGTGTGTGTGTGTGTGTGTGTCTGTGTTTGAAAGTGTACTGTGTATGTGTGGGACAGTGGTTGTGTTGGGGGATGCCAATGGCTTCCTAAGCAGCAGTTCATAAACATGACATGCAGATCAACAATGCACTTTTCTGTAGTAAATGCAATTCAGAAACATTAGTTGATAATAATTACCATGATTTGGCTAAAATGTCTTTGAATTGCAAATTACCTCTTTGTGGGAGCAGTGCCCTTTTAGTATAAGCTATATGGATCATGTTAAGTCCTTTAATGAATTCCTGGGTCAACGTTTTGTCAAAAAAAATCACTAGTCTAATGATGGACAAAACACATTTTTTTTAACCAAGAAACATCTTTATTAAATTATCAAGTATAACATAGGCGGTCATACATTTATATGTATGAAACCAATCCATATTTACATAATTTTAGTTCTAAACATTATACATCACAAGCCATGCTGACATTATTGTAGTTTCAAACATTATACATCACTTATAATCAGTTCTAAACATTATACATCACAAACCATGCTGGCATTATTGTAGTTTCAAACATTATACATCACTTATAATCTATCCAGTCACTGTCAGTCAAGCATTATATAGCTCATTCAAATCCTGCCTTCTTTTAAACTGGGTTCCTATCAGCAGACCGAAGATGCATGCTTTTGAATGCATCTTCGTCGAATTGACAAAACCGAAACTGCAAAATATCGAAGCGGCATGTAAGCGAATTCTTTCCCTGGGAAAGAATTTGCTTGGCTGCTTCGGTACTTTGCCATTTTCAGCACTGTAGTGCAGTCTCAGAGGTAGTATAGTTAAGTAGGGGGGTGTGGGGACACAGCCCCCCATGTCAGGGGGTGTGGAGGTGAAGCCCCCCACTTAATCTCATGTTTTAATGTGTTTTCTTTTTTTTTTTTTTTTGTTGGAACAGCGATTTTTTTTCCCTCGGAAAAAAAAATCACTGTTCTGACAGTTCGGTTATGTAAGCTTTCGCTTACATGGGGTCGATTAATCAACGTTCGCTTACCTAAGTGTACAGTGATCTAATATAAACCCTTTTAAACCTTGTTCCTCCCCTGCATGAATTGTTCCCACAATTCCCATTTTTTTCCTATGTAGTTTGCTCCTGTCCTTTTCTAAACATCCCAATTCTCAGTTGTTTTATCTCTGTTAATATATTCACTACTTCTAGTAAAGTTGGTTTAGACTTTCCATTTTCTAGTAATTGCTTTGTTTTTGGCAGCCACCATAATTAGGCTCAGCAAGGCCTTACTATGTTTAGACAATTCCATTTTGGTATCATAGCTCAAAAAATAATTTCCTTAGTTAACACAATTTGCTTACCCAGTATCTCTGACAGAGCAGTCTGCAGGGAATCTTTAAAGTCTGCCAACTCATCACACTCCAAGAAAATATATTCCCAGTTATCTCTTTCTTTCCCATCACACCTCCAACATTTGCTGTCAACCTGAGGAAAAATTCTTTGGAGTTTACTTTGGATATAAAAAGACCTTTGTAAACACTTCCAAGCAAAGATCTTAAATATTCTAGAGTTTAATGCATTTTTAGGAGACATGCATATATCTCCCATTGTTTCTTTGTGAATTACTTATCCAACCTCTCTTCCCAATCCTTTCTAACCTCCTCCGAATGATTCTAATAGTTATAATGCAATATTTTGTATGTTCTATTAATTATTCTTTTTTTAACAGCAGCTTCTGTCTAGATTCTAATAGTGCTGATCTTTCACTTAGAATCCCCCTATTTCTTTCTCTTTGCCTATACTCGGATATTAATCCTTGATAGGGAAGGCAATCTCTATCCTTCTTGGCCTCTTATCATTCTATTATCTTTCCCACTCTAATTATTTACACACAATACCATGGTTCTTTTACCAGTTTTCTCTAATAAATTCCAGGACCCTCTTGCCTATTGTCTGTATTACTAATTGCAGTCATCCCTATTGGCAGTCTCTCCTTTTCCATTCCTGTGTTGGCTCAGTTCTTAGAATACTTTCTGCTACTTTATGAATATAATATTCTGCATATTTATTGTTATTCTCCTTAAGGATCTGCATCCAAAAACCAAGTCTATCCTTATTTCTTGAGCTTCCCCCTATTTTATCATTATCCCTTTCTACTTTGAATTATAAGTTTCTGCTTGTGTTATGTATAGAAGCCTTAGCTGTATAGGTCTGAAATACCCCTTCAACTCGGGTGATCCCAAACTACCTTGTTCAAGTGGAAGAATCAGTTTATCCCACTTGACTCTTGTCATCTTCCCCTCCCAGATTAAATCCTTCAGCTCTTTATTAATTGTTATCCACAACTTCTCCTCTGGTTGATAAAAATATGCCTGACCTGTGCTTAAAACTAAAAGGACTAAAAATATTTTAACTGCTTGTATCTTGCTATCCATATCCATATAACTTAACGTCCAATTTCTCAGTTTTTGTATTATCTTTTGTTTAGCCTCTTCCCACATATCCTTAGCTGCCACACCAGAATACTTTTTAATCCATACTCCTAAGTACTTAATTTTATCATGCCCCCAGAAATAATGAACCAATTAATGTGTGGGTATATAATTTACATCTATTGCCTTTTTTAGCTTCATTAATGTTGTATTCCAAAAAGATTTGAAACTACCTCAAAATATTCCACAACACAGAAATATCCCTTTCTGGTTTTCTCAGGTATAAAATATCATTTGCACATAGAGCCGGCTTTTCTTGACTACCATACCTATTATATCCTTGAATTTCTGAGTTTCTTATTTTCTTTGTAGTGGTTCCTCTGCTCAAACAGAAATTATCAGAGTGGAATCCACCTACTTTAATTACTTTAATTAAATTTTCGCCTCTGATTCCTCATATATCTTCCTAATCAGCCTTATAATTTTATGAGGGAATGCAAAAGCTTCCATTGCCCTGTTCATAAACTCCCAAATTACTCTCTCAAATGCTTTCTCTACATCAAAACCCACCAACAACAGTGGTATTTTCTTACATTTAGCTTGCCACCAGATCATCAATGTTCTATTAATGTTGTCAGATGTTTGCCTTCTCTCTACAAAACCACATTGATCCATGTCTATCACTTCTGGCATCTCCTTTGCCATTCTTTTAGCCATTGTAGACATAAACACTTTATAATCATGGTTTAGGATTGAAATGGGCCTATATGAAGCTGTAAATGATGAGTCTTTATCCTCTTTAGGTATAACAGCCACCACAACTTTCTTCCAGGAAGTTGGTGCTTCTCCTTCTCTTAAAATACTGCTACACAAAACCTTCCAGATCTTTATTAGTTTTTTTCCCTCCTAGCTTTCAAACTTCCACAGGAATATCATCTATTCTGTGGATTTTCTTGTTGATTTGTTACTCATCACCATTTTTATCTCATTTCCTCCTATCCTATCAGTAATTGAGCCTCATCTACCTCTAACCTTGGCATATTTAATTCTTCCATAAACATTCCATTTGTACCTTTTCTTGATCTCCATATTTCTCTGATTTATACACACTTTCATAAAATTTCCAAAATATGTCTAGTACCTCTGCAGGATCTCTTGTTATAGGAAACCTAAGCTTGGTGACAACCCTTTCTACTTTCTGTTGTCTGAGTCATTACAATGAAAGTTTTTGTGCTCTGGCATTGTTATCAAAAAACAATTGCTTAACAGCAGTCTTTCTAAACTCATGCATATTATCAAGATAATCCTTTATTTTCTGCTTAGCACTCTGCCAACAAAGCACAGTTTAGAGGCAAAATTAAGACATTGTAGGGTTATGGTTCTCTGCACAACTAGGGGATTGAATCCCTCTGTTTTGTATAATAACATTCTTATCTATTGATTCTTTGTACAGTGCATTACAGCTTTCTAAAATGCACTATTTTAATTATTTTTCTGTTATGATTTTAAACACATAGGCTTTACTAGAGTAGTGTTTTGTAGAGGAATTTAAATGATCAAACTATTACTCATTAAAGGAGTAATAGTGATTTGAATAATGGGTGTTTGCTATACCTTATTTCTATGGGGAAAGGAGCAACCAGTTATCTGGTTGGAATACATGATGTTTACAAGCATCTGAGTGTTAAGTCATTACTTATTTGACATACCCTATAGAAACAGTTAATTTGAGGCATTAGATCAAATGTGTTATAGGTGTACCAATGATTCAACAGATTGCCTGTAGGTGTACATTCTGTGGGTATCTTGTCACAGACTGGCATCTTCTATGTGTAAGTTCTACATCTGTGCCCATTAACAACTGGTATAGCCTTTGTTTCCTCTATAGACCTGAAGTATATAAAATGAGTATCAGGGACGGGTAAAGAAAACAATCTCATTTGCAGGACTACAACGCTAAAACAAGTAAGTTTTCGGTACGTATGATTTTACTTTTTTCTCATGAAGTAATGGGAGAAACAACTTGGAAAAGAATTTTGCACAAAGGAAGCAACCCCCCCCCCTTTCATTTCAAAATATAAATTTTGTCTGGATCTACTTGTAATGTGTCTCTTATTACATTTGTGGTGAAGGGATGACTAAGCTCGGAGCAAGAATACTGTTAACCATATGCAGAAACAAAAATTGGTGGTGCATACCCAAGATGCCTGTTGTTCCACAGCAGAAGCAAATTGAAATGCTGTTATTCTTAGCACCTACTTCCATGCAGGTGAATGTTATGTTGGCTAAAGAGCTGTTACAAGTTCTGTTCTTCTCTTTCTGACTCTTCATGACACCATTTTCATAGCCTTCAATGCTCCATCCAAGAAACATTCCCAAAGCTTATTTGTACTTCTTTTACTTCTAGTTTCCTAACTCAGTCTTGACCACCTTCCCCAGTGTAACATAATCTACTATTTTAAAATCTTGCAGAATTATCTTTTTATTTTTACATTTTCTCCACACAGTGGCTTGATCATTGGTAGTAAGTGGTGCCTTAAGAAGGACATCCATGACAGCTGTGCATCAGTTAGGCTCAGGTCCAGAGTTCTACCTAAATTTGTATAGTTCTGCACCAGTTCACTTAACACTTCATGATTCTAGACCTCATTAAACTCCATCTCCTTTTCTTCCCTGGAACTTAGAATCTCCAGTCTGCTGCAAGCAGATTCAGATCCCTCATCCCTATTACCATCTTTTTCCTACCCCATTCTTTTATTTACTCCTTCAGTCTCTCATTCCCCTCTCTTGTTGTATCTAATGAATAATATGCAAGCAATAATGCCTGATGGGTTGGACATTACACAGGAAATAACAGAATTCCCCGGAACAGCATCAAACCTCCCCAACACTGGAAGACCCATTACTTCCTTGAAGCACCCACCCTGGAGGGCATTATTGTTCTTACAAAATTGATTATCTGTTTAAATTTTCTTACATATTTATATCAATTTTGTTGATTTAAAAGAGTTCCTCTACCTTATATTTTAAACTAGGTACAGGATACTTAATTATTGTTGGAAGGTGTGCTTTACATTTGAAATATATGCTGTGAAAGTATTTAATAATATCTACACACACACACACACACACACACACACACACACACACACACACACACACACACACACACACACACACACACATGCACACTTGCACATATGCACACACAGATGCAGAGACACAGACAGATTCACAGAAGCATAAACAGAAAGACATTTACATACACAACATGCCTAGTAATTACAAACACTTTGTTGATTGTGTAAATTTCAGATGTTTTATTCTGATTATAAGAATGAACCCCCCTCCATAAATAATAGCAATGGTAATATAGCTGTCTCATTGCTGTCAGACTCATGCAGTGTAAAGAATGACATCATTCCCTGGCACATGCTGCATCTCACATTTATGCAAAGATGTGTTCACATTAACTATATAGATGTCTGACTGTGATCCAGTAAATGATTTGCTACATAAATAATACTCACTATAATATATTTTAACTGGTTGCCATTAGATGTAGTCCAATTCATATTATGCATGCATGAACAAATAAACACACTGTGACAATGTGAGATATTGCCAGTTATGCCAGAAGAAGTAGGGCAGTGAATGTGTAACATATGCTAGCACAGCTAGCTGGAATTTTGCAAAGAATTATATGTTATTTGTATATCAATTTGATTTATACAGATGCTTGTGTTGAAAAATATATTTGTAAAGTTGCTTGTATTAAACATGTATCAACAGTGTGTTCTGCTAGACAGAAAAAAAATATGCATTTATATCAGACTATACTGTTGTAACTGAGGAAATGTATATATGTTAATGGAAGATACTGGAAGAGAAGAGGTTAATCTCAGTCCAGCTAAGTTTGAAAAACAGTGTGAAATTAAATTACTTAATTTAGGCCATAAAGATTGTATCTTACAGTTCTGATTGCAGGCAGAGACACAAATATCTGGGAAAGCAAGCACTAGGAAGCCTTCTGTGTTGTCTAGGCATTGAACTAATTGCTACTCTGGAAGGGCAGAAATTTGAAATTGTTTTATGACTTCCAGAAACTGCAATAGATCTTAGCAAATCTCTATGTGTGTGTATTATTGACATTTTGAGGTGGTACCTGCTACTTTAATGACATAGTTTCTGTCTCTTAGCCAGTTTGCTGTCCATCTTACAGCATATGAGCCTAGAATTCTGGCTGGTGTAATGCTGTAAAAGACCTTGGCCAGATCCAGCTATGTTGTATGAATTCTGTGGCAACCATCTGCAGCTTTTGTGATTTTCTTGAAGAAATTTACTAAATTAAGTAGACATGATCTTCCTTTGAAAAAAACATATTGTTGTGGAGTGAGACCAATTAAATTTTATATCAGTGATTATAAATTAGATATAATATATTCCATACCTTTGGAAATAAAGCTTTTTAGGCTGACAGGTTTACATTTCCTGATGTGGGGCCCACTTTATGAAGTGGCATAACAATAGGTATTTTCTATACTTCAGTAAAATACCTTGTCACTGCACATAAGCTGAATAATTTTAGAAGAAGTTCAGAAAGGGTGTGGTTGGTGCTACTGATTAAGTAATCAGATATATTTTGGGGACCCATAGAGGTGACACTTTTAGACATAGAGGGTACAGTTAGGGCATGTTTCACAATAATCTTGGGGAAACGAATCAACTTGGGAATGCATGGTACTTCAGAGACTCTTTCTGGTGTGAAATTGTTAATACATTTATCTGCAGGTACATTAGCAATAACTTGAGGATTGGAATAGGTAATATAATACATTCATTCAGGGCATTGCTGAGTGTTATTTCTTAACCATCCGATATAGTTAAAGACAGATTTTTGATTATCCTTGGTTTTGAATGCTAACTTTACTGCATGTTTCACTTTAACCTTCCTTATGGTAATTTATACTTTTGGCCAGTCATTTTAATAATCTTTAATGTTTGGGGATTTTTTATTTATTATATGCTGAATTCATTTTTTCCCTTTAATTAAAGAGTTTTCTAAAATGGCATTACACCAGGGTAGTTAATTTTTAAATTTTTCAGTATATTCGGTTCTGGGTAGAACTGCTTAGTTTATGTTATTTATTAGACGGTAGTAAAATTCCTTAGTGTAAGTGAAAGTTGAGGCTACATGGTTTGGAAATCTAACTGTTGAATTTTGAGTGCTCATCATGTTGTTTTAACGAGTTTGTCTTTTTAAAGTCCTGTACTTCAGAGGTGTTCCTTGTGGCAGCATTTAGATGTCCTAGAGGACATTGCTGATTTGTAATTAGATTTGACCAGAGATGAGGATATTATATGTATAATGCAAATACTGGCAATTTTAGTGAGGACAACGTCAAGAAGATTTTGACCATAGTTAATTATTTTTGCAAGGGAGTTAGCATTTACTGAGTCTAGGAATCCTTTAAGGTACCAATGCCAGTTATCTTGTTTTTGTATCTGGGCGTCATTCTGGTCGGAGATATGATACAGTTCAGGGCCAGAGTCCTATGTGAATCTGACACATGCTTAGTAAGCTCCGGTATGTATATCTGCATATCATTCTAGGTTGAGTGCCCCGGATCATTTACACTCACATAAGCCACCGCTAGGCCATATTTATATTTGTCCTGTGTGAGGGACATTAGGGCCCTCATGATGTCACAGATCCAGGCTCTGGAAAGGAAGATTACTGTTGCCCTGTGTTTGTGCAGCACTGTGAGCCTTGAGTCAGTGTGCCTGACTCTGCATTAGGAAGCCTAATTTGTAAAGTGAAAGTAGTCTAATATTCCACCTAAGGCACATTCTTAATACAGCATTAAAAAGCGTTTATGCCCCTGATATGTTGAAGAAGACTGTAGACCGAATCCACAATCAGTGCTCCACTGACCCCAATAAGTATTGTGAGACTTATTCAGGTTAAAACTGGAAAACTCTTTTACTGTAACATAACCCAATACCATTTACTTTAAGGCAGATCTTGCATGCTTTATTTTATAAATTCTTAATTTCATGCAGATTTCCCTGATCTGGCTAAGTATTCAACACTGACTCCCCTAAAGGAATCATAAATAAACTCAAGAGATCTAAAGGTAAATGACACTGTGATAACGCATGTCTTCAGTTGCCTGTGTGGTCATGCACAATGAATGAGTAAGACTAGGTGGAGTCTTATCCTCACTCAGCCCTCTCACCAAATACTTGAATGGTACAGTAGAAATATCCTTGCCTTCAATGTCAAACAATGCAGCATTCTTATATTTTTTTAATAAAAAATAAAATTGTGGTAGACAGTAGATCCACTCTAAACTAAACTGTTTTTACTCACCTTTCAGAAATGTTCTTTTGGAGAAAGGTTCCAAAACTTATTAAATTGTTAGGGAGATTTTCTTATCTTGTCTAAATGGACTGATCCTTACCATATCCTACTTAGAGTTCTGATTGTCAAGCTTAGAAAATAATAGCTTTCAGGTTTACCCACATTTTAATTGCAGAATTGTAAGAAACAGGTACTATCAATATACCATCTGCAGTTTTATAACTTTACACTAAGAAAAAATAAGGATGTCCCAGAAAGTCCTTGATGCTTCAGCATCTGTCCCTATTCTAAAGCATTTAGTTTTGATTCTTAAGAAACAAGATGAAAATAACTTTGTCATGTAAGGGTGTAATCAAGTTCCTTTTAAGAGCTTCACCTCTCCTGCTCTTAGCATCACTACAGAATACAACGTGAGAAGGACACAGGATAGTCGGATTGATCATATTGGGTCAGTATTATATTTTTGGTGACGCTGTTGGTATTTCCATGATGATGTATGGATCTGTGCCCTTCCCACATGGATAGCCATGAAAAGAAGGCATCAATAAAGAGTAGTAGTGCTCTAGTCCAGACAGTCAATGTCAGTGAATGAATTCAATGTCTCACTGATGACAAGTACTGTACTACTGTCCACTGTGTATATTCATGACCCTTATGTACATGGTGTCTGGGCTTAAAACATTTAGTAAGGAAGAGTCATGGAAGGGAGAATTGTGATGGAATAAAAATGCAGTTGTAGACACTTGGTAGGGGAAGAATTAGAGAGGGCAGCTGCATTCACCACCAGTTTGCATGTGCAGAGAAAAATCACAGCCATGCTTACTGTTATCATTACTCCACCTGAGCCATGACAACAGGCCTTCTCATCTAAACTTTTACAGTTTAGGGGCCTGGTATAAAGAGGGGACCAGGATTGTACCTTTTTGTCCCTCCTTAATCTGTCTCTGTCCCAGAATTACTGTTCTTGGTTATTTTTGCTCCTCGGTATATAAATACATGTGTCTGCAATCTGGTTGAAAATTTTTTAATGCTTTTTTTCTGGGAATGTTATGGGTATAATTACTTATAAATCTCCATGGATTAGACACCTACACAAAGAGACAAAAGTTCAGATTCATCATGAATTTTAATTAAAAAGAAAAAAACATATTTTTTATGCTACAGCATATAAATATAAATATAAAAAGAATACAACCATCATCTTTTTGCAGAAATATATATTCTTTTTAGGCCTGAAGTCACAGCAGCATTATATATTTATGTTTTTGATTGTATTTATATTTGTTATTCTGAAGAAATCTGAAAGCTACAGTTTTGTTTTCGAATAACTGGTTTGCAAATGTAGTGTTGATTTTAACAGGCCTTTCTGATCTTAATTTGACCCTAGCATGATACAAGTATAAACATCTTTTCATGGCAATATATGTAGGAATTTTAATTCTGATACAATGGTAACTCAGTATAGATATATTTTCAAATGGTGTTGCATAGCACAGCCTGAACAAAGGTTGTGTACCTCACACTGGAACCAAGTATAATGCAAAATGCCAGACTGTAACATTTTAGTCCTGTAAATCCCTGCATCTGGTATATCTGTATAAAGGGCAATAGTCTTTAGGCAATATGAATTGGATATTTTACTATAAAATGCACTTGACTGCTATGTTTCTCTTCATTAGTGCCACACTTAGCAACGAATTTGAGCCTGCGAATCTGGCAGCTGCAGATTGCGAAGTCTGAGTTGAGGTAAGTTGCAACTGAAAAATGCATTTTCTGTGGAAATATATATTTTACTTCTAAAGTAATGCAAACAGAAAAAAAGATAATTTCCTGCAGTGGTGCACTCTGTTTCCTGAGTAGAAGGCCTATGAACACCTACATTTGGTACCTATGTATAAAAAGACATATGCCAATTCCCCTCTGAAGCTTCATAATGAAAATTCAGGGAACTGTAATAGGACATGCAAGTACAAAATACACTTATGACTACTGTTCAGCCCTTAGTGATTTCATTTTAGCTCAGTGCTGAATTTGATTTTACAGAAGATTTACATTTGTACAGAAGCAGATTCCCCAGAAAGGTAGCTCCCAGGTAAACTTCTGAAGGATTAGCTACCAGATAGTTTTTTGGAGTGTGTTGGCTTTACTGTGAGAGTAAAGTTTTTTGAGCTGTTCTTGTTTCATATCAATGGATGGTTTGTGTTTCCACTAAAGCTTGTGCAGGTGGAGTTAGTATGCATAAGTTGGAGAGTGTGTGGGAAAGGCCCAATCATGGGGTACAGAGGGTTGTCCCCCACAAAAGAATGTTTTACTGATTCCCCTATATTTAGCAGGTGTGCATTTGGAGGAAATGCATTGGGTGATACCCATGGGAAACCAAACTTCAGTCATTCACAGTGGATCTTAAATTCACTACGTTTTGCTGCTTCAACCCAAGAGGTTTGATTCAGGGCATGTTACAAATGGAAACATATTTTTTTCTATGAAAATATACATGATTACTTTTTCTGTTGTAATGAAAACTTAGTAAAGGCTTATTGTGGACCAGTTCTATACTCCATATCCTGAGCAGAAATCAGTTGCTTCTGAGTGAAAACAGAGTATAATGCAGAAACAGTGAGAGTCTGTGAATTCCTGCACTTGATACTGAAATATAAAAGGCAATATGTCAGACCTCTTTGAAATTTCATTACAAGGCCTTAAGGGAGTGACAATAAGATACTATAAAATACACCTGGCCCTGCAGTCCTCATCTCTTTTTGTAGATTAGAAGCAATTTGAACATTGATAAGTCTAGTAGATGTAAAATAGTTTTCTGTACCTCCTTATTGTCTTTCCAGCCCAGTTATAGTTTCTGAGTATTTCATTGCTGACATCTACTCTGCCCATTTTATTGTTAGATTGGATGACAGCTACTGGCCTGAACGTTACTTCAGACTGCCATCATGCCTTGTGCCACATGCTGTCATTTGACTCCAGTGTACAGTGGTAAACATGTTTACCTGCCATGCCACGTTATGACTGTTTCTTTTTTTTTTTTGTCAGTCCTCAGCTACATATGAGATGATGTCACAAACATCCAAACTAGACCTTTAGAACTGTGGTGAAATAATTGTCCTAGAGATCTTTTTTTATTCTAGTAGACTCTTTCTGCAGGCTGTGTATATGAAGGGAAAGACTAAGGCAAAAATAATGTCTTCCTGGAAATGTAACATACCACTTCCCAATTACAAAAATATCAAGTGGAACACATTCTTTGCCTTGCCTGCATCTGTTCACATTTATCTCAGACACACCCCAGTTTATGTTCTGCTAATTGCTCTCAGAGGGTTTATCTGACACATCCCAGTAAGAGATGTTATATAATACAGCAATAAGGGCACTGGAATCCCACTGTACTGCCAAATTCACACAAATGTATCTGTAGTCTCCCACTGGAAAATACAAACCTGGATTCATTAATGCCTATACAAAGTGCACACTATTCTGAGTGAATAAACAAAACAAGCATAACTCCCAGCTGCTTTGCCCTGATTTTAGTTTTCCTCCTGATTTTATTGCAACCTTAAATATCGAGGGGGGTATATAAAGGTTACCACAATCTGTAGACTTTGTCTAATCTTCCTGAGTGAATAGATGGAACAAAAAATGTGGTAGGGATGTTCTTGAAAACAGATTGTGTACATTTTGTATAGGTGTTCATGAATCCAGCCCACAGTGTTTTATATAAGAAATTATTTTTCTTTTTCATTTTGAGGAATTTTCTGTATCAGAAGGAATTGTATTTCTTGGTAACACACATTTTGTATTCCCTCTGTGTGTAACAGAAATATCTGATCTTCCACAGTGCTCTCCATCAGTGTATTCAGGCTAGTATTCTCAGTCCATAACCGTAAAGTTGTCTATAAACACAAGTATTTCTGTTTAGTAACAAAAAACAAAAAAAAAAAATCGCATAAAGTTACTGGCAACTGTCTGCCATGGTTTTCTAATTTTAATATTCACCCTTTATCCACACATAGTTATTCCTTTAGCCAATAACTGAAGCTAGTGCTTCAGCCGTGTATGAGCTGTAGTTGAAAAGCAGTGAATTCAAACAAAAGGACAATGTTGCAGGGCAAAGTGTGTTGGTGTTGTGTTCAGGACCACATTGCTTACTATGGTCTGCAAAATAGTTTTGTAAAGGTAATCTATTCTTTGAATAACTGGAAACAAGGATGACTGTCCATCTAAGTGAGTAGCTGAAAGTGGATTAAAGAAAAAGTTGGAAGAGAGGTCGGTGTCTTCATTACTGTCTTGCTAGTTCTTCAAAGACCAGCTGACCAAAGTCAACTTCAATTCAGCCCCAAAATCTAAAGCATTGTTTTACTGGAAGAAAATATACTTTAAGAAGATCAATATAAACAAAGTTCTCTGTTTGGAGTTTGCCCCCATGCTAGGGTATGTGCCCACTATCCCTCATTTTTAAATACCTAGCACCAGGATTACAGCAGTTTATACAAAAAAGCAGATTTTATGCCCATTTTTCATTTTAGACTTAGACTGAGCTCAAGCGATGTATTTCAGTGATTGGCTGCACAGAAATTGATGTCAATTTGGCTTTGAAATTGCATCAAACTGTTTACCTGCAAAACAATTAACCAAATGCCATCCCTTACCTCATTTATCATTTGAAGAAAGTGTTTTAGTGTTTTAGCAGCTGCAGCTCCTTGCTAATTCCCCTCCTTAACAATCTCCTCCAATCGTGAAACACACCTCCTCAGTCTGTCAGTAAATCTTCCCAACCCGTGGACGGCCTGGAGATGCTGACCTTTACTACCATTTATTTTAAGCCTGTTCTACAATCATAGATACCCCTCCTCCATACACTTTAACCTCTCCTTGAAAACTTGTAACTTTCCAGCCTTGTAGAAAAACCCACTACTATCAGTGACAATGATGTGCGTTTTAAATTCTGTTTTCACAAGATGAGCTCTATTAATCATAGCTGGGATTTTTTAAGTGTAATATTCACAATTATGATGCAATTATAATTTTTAGTTTGTCTGTATACACACACACACACACATATATATATATATATATATATATGTATATATATATAGAGATAGAGATACATTGAAAACTAAAACAGTTTCTAAGTACAGAACACTCAGTAAGCAAATAAAAAGTATTATAAGTGGTAAATATAATAGGAAATACATGTTATGGTGAATTATAGTTGTGGCATAATATGCAGAATTTTATGAAACTCATGAGCTTTTCCAATACTCAGACAGTCCAAATTTTGGTTTTACCTGTATTTTTCCAAGGAAAATCAATCTTCCTGCCTATTACTAGCTCGCGTTTGAATTAGTGAAATGCAACTTAGGATATTGTATCATTGGTTTGCTCATTAACTCCCTTAAGAACTACTGCCAGATCCTTGTGGTTCTACTCTGTCTTGTTTTCTTACCCTCCTGATGAAAATTCTTCAAGGATCAGTTCAAGGTCCACTACTATTTTCACTTACTACTGATTCCCTTTTAGTGGACATCCTCGACATTGGGAGTAGTTTCTGTAAGGACAACCTGTTTCTCCTCAGGTCTGAACATTCATCTTCAGTTCTCCAAAACAAATCATAATTTTCTACTAAATATATCTATATGACGTTTATGATGTCATCATTGGTACCGCATTCAAAATGAGACTTTTCTGTCTTCAAATGCCAAGTCTCCAGTTCCCATTGAATCTCTTGAAACAAAATCTTAATTTGAATAGTTATGGTAATGGGTAGATAGTATTGTCATTTGGCCTCCACATAGATAAAATGCAACTGCTGCCCTGTAAAGCAGCTGGGTGCATGTTATTCTTTCCATGACTACTTCAGTTCTTCTTTCGGCTTTTTCCAGTTAGGGGTCGCCACAGCGGAACTCGGGTCCGCTAATGATTGGCAGTAGATTTTTACGGTGCCGAGGTGTCAGCCCGACACCCAACCTTCAATGAAGGCACGCCCATTCATGCATGTCTTTCGAATGCCACTCGACCTCGGGGAGGACATGCAGACTCCACAAAGAAGGCACTCCAGCCAAGAATCGGACAGGAGAACCTCTTGCTGTGAGGCGACAATGCTACCGCTGCACCACTGCAGATTAGGTTAAATATATTTTCATTTGAAAAGTCTCATTGCCACATCATAATTAACTTTCTATTATCACTTTTGCCACTTCTACAAATACTGGCCACCTATAAACCTTACAAAAAGGATCTGTTGCTTTTCACTACATGCTCCTTTATGAATAAACCTCTGAAAAATGATATCAGACTGAAAGGGGCTTCCTACTGTTTATAATTTCACCTTATTGTTAACATCCATCACCTTTATCTTGTAGCTAATTTACTTTCAAAGACAATGGTAAACAAGGTACTTACATCCTAATCCACTTCCCTGCATGCCCTAACTGTACCCTCTAATAAACTTCACACTACCAGTAAAACCTTCATCATCTTTATTTAGTCATGTCTTTATTTAAGGAGTCCTGAAAAGAATCAGTAAAGAGCCACTAGAACTGAAGTACATGGCTAAGGTCATGATTTACACATACAGAGCTGCAGGGCTGTTTTATGTTCAAAAAACATGTCAAAAGACAAAAAACATTCTAGTCAAAGTAATTTTCATATATTCATAATGACTACTGAAATGCGTCCCTATCTGACAACCAGATGCACAGAACCAAGTCATATCATCCTCAGTTTTCTATCAAAGTATTATTTTATGTGTATTTATGCCATTGTTATTTTATGCACTGTTTCTTCCTTAATAGTGGAATATAAATATGCAAAATAATAATAATCCTAGAGGTTAATCCCTAAAGTCTTTACATAAAATCCAGACAACAGGAGTATAAAGTGATGAGGCTTGTTAACAACAAGCAGTAAGAAATTATAAACCAACAACCATAAACACCAGCCCTCAACTTCCAGGTGTTTGAGGAAATGAATGAGAAAACATTTCTCACATATAAATAACAATTTGGGATTTGTGCCTCTTCTTTTGCCTTACTATTTACTTCCCCAAACATTATTAATTTGATGGATAACTGAAATCATGACATCAAGCTGAGGGAAACCCATCCAAACAGTAAGTTAGGGTGCTCTTTTGGCTAAGGTCTTGTATCGTGCCAAATGAGCACCATAACTTGCTGTTTAGATGGGTTTCCCTCAGCTTGATGTCATGATTTCACTTATCCATCAGACTGAGGGAAACCCATCCAAACAATAAGTTAGGGTGCTCTTTTGGCTAAGGTCTTGTACTGTGCCTAACTTAATATCTAGGTTGTATTTATTATCAACTATGTACCAAGAGTCTGGAGGGCTATTGAGCTTTGCTACTTCCATAGTGTCATAATGGTTTTCTTAGCTGTAACTGAAATAACCAAAATAAATAATAGTAGAGCCAGAAGATATCCTTGTCTATCATCCAAAAGACCTGAAATCTGTGCAGTAAAAATAGGTATGTCCTGACTGCTGCTGACAAGTCCCAGTAATATGCTACACATATTGAAACAGAACATGTGGAAGTTATAATGCCCTAGCATCCTAAAGAGGCAAGACCATTCAACTAAATCAAATGTTTTCACAACATCTAGTTATAGAACCATTCATGGTTTAGAACTACAACCACATGCCTTCATTAGCTGGGCTATTCTCAGAGTGTTGTCATATGTCGACCTCCATTGGACAAAGCCTGCCTGGCAATTTCTCTCATATCATCTGGGGTGGCTATACTTCTAACATGGCTGCCCAGGTGCCCATATATTCAGGTTTGGCAAAGATAATGGTCTATAACTGCCTGACTGCAAGGTAAGTACAAGGTTGGCCTGTTTTAGGGCATCCTGATGGCATGGATGCAGGGCATCAGTCTGTGCTGCTGGTAAACTAGGTTCAGGAGTCTGACAGACTCCTGCTGCAGGTAGAAATAGCCATCAGGATAAAACAACACAGCCAATTTCCAGCTCTCCTATCCTGGAGGGGGGGGAGGGAGAGTTGAAATTTAGTGTCTGGTTATCCTCTGGTGGAGACCAGAAATTAATGCTTCAGACCATCTAAGGGTTAATAAAGGGGTTGTGACATCCTGTTGTCTTTGCACTAGCTACTTCCCCAACTAGGGCAACTGACTAGCTGTAGCAAAAATGATGGTTCCTGGGCTCCATACTTACTGTTCCCCATCAGATCCTTTGCTCCCTGAGCTTTGTCCTAGTAGAGTTACTATTGAGGCTGACTCCCAGTGGAGTTAGAGAACACAACCAGCAAAGGATCACATCTGGGACTCTCACTAAGGGGATGTGGGGATGGGCAAGCATGGAAGCCAGGGAGAAACAGACTGAGGTTGTGTGGGATGGGGGCTGGGTCTGTCAAACAAGCTCCCTGGGAGTATACTGTGTCATAAGCTTGCAAGAGGAGACCCACTTCCCTAGTTCTCCGGGCAGGCCATCTGTCCCTGGGACTCTTAAGTTCTTCACTTTGCTGATCTTGCAGGTATTTGGTACTGATATGTGAATGGATAATATGTTTTTTTGCAGCAGCTGAGGCTGGTTTGACTTTCAAGCCTATAGCTTCTGATATGGTCTGGTAGTCTGCCCTTTATGGCATTTTCCAAATATGAATGTTAATGTATTGGGTCTAAAGTGCTCTTAAATTAACTATAAGAACTTCAGTAGGTATTCATGTCACTGGATGAAGCAGAAAGGGAACCCCTCTTGTGTAACTTGAATCCTGAATCTCCTAGCTAAATTTTTGTAGGTACTAGGAACAAGGATGTGTTTCACAACACTGCAGATACTGTCTGTCTAATGGCACCTCCACCTTTGCTGTCCTCGATCACTTCGAATCCATTACTCTTAGTCTTTCCTAAGATCTGAATTAATAGCTCCTCATCTGCCTGGCATATGGCTGTCAACAGTTTTGGTCCAGTTCCTCATTCCATGACCAATATATAGGAATAAAGATGACTATGGATATAACATTTATATGTATCCCAAAAATATCTGTGTTTGCCACTGCAGTGGATGATGAGCCTCCCAAAAAAATATTAGTGAGGTTGTTCAGGTGTTCTAGAAAATCTTTCCTTCTCTAACAGACTGCAACTGTATCCTTCAGGTCCTGGGGGTGGAGGTAAGAAGTCATTATGCCCAGTTCAACTTATAAGGTCAGTTGGAGAACATTAAAGCAAGGTATAACTTGGAAGACAGAAGTATTTGACAGATAATTTGTCAAATAAATTCTGCCTCTATTCATGAATGTCCCATTAATATTTATACTAGTGACATTATGTCTACTGCGGGACATTCCCTGAAATGTTACATGAGAAGATGATAAAGAAATTAGTTAAATATTATAAAATTGGTTTACACTCTGTGTCTGAAATATTTCCTGTATGGAATCCCCAAGTTCAGACCACTGCAGGAAGAGACCAGGGTAGATAAATCATATGGCTAGCATTGCATCAAGGATTATCTCAGAGACACACCAAGAACCAAATTTCCAAATATATTAGTGAGAAAATGACACATTGTGATAACATCTACAAATAATATTGGCTTCCAATGTAATAGTAAAATATCCGCCCATTCCCCTTGAATCTAGGATATTCATCAAGGCTATAATATGGTGTGTTGAAAAATATATAGTTCAATCCATAGCCCACAGTCCTCTGAAGGGTGAAAAAGAGTGGCATGTTATAAATGTAATCAGTGACTCATTCACCAATAATATGGTAGGTTGACCTATAATCCCAGTACTAATTATAATCCCTGATATATTAAGAGTACAAAAGGTCCTTTTAGCAAAAAAAAAAACAGAGATGCAACATAAGATCATGTTTCTCTTCAACTAATCATGCAGCACTCCCAAACCCTGCCAAAAACCAAGACAAACCATATCTTTGTACATCCAAAGACTTTTTTACCATTAAAACATACTCATATGAGAGACATCTAAATATGTATGCCTGTATCACCATTTAAGTAGTATACCCCAGAAAGGAAAACATCTTCTTGGTACTTCCTGTAATTTAAACAATATGCGAAAACAAAATCTTAGAGAGGGAGGGTATTAAAGGTAGAGCACTTGTTGCAGCTGCGTCAGAGGAATGCAACTATATCTCCTAGATCAAATAGTATGAGCTTAGCTACATAAAACAGTCTCAACTTGCCATTGAGAACATAAATAAAGGGCTTTCCAAAGGAAGTGATTGCTAGAAGCAATTTTGGAGGCCAGACAGTATAACACACAGTAAACAAACTAACGGTAAGACTAAGACACAGAAATACAGGTGCTCCATGTTGTATAATTTGTCTGGTAACAAATGAGTCTCCATATATGTTCCATTCAACGTATCACCCTATCACCCTAACTACTAATTACAGTATGTTCTTCAGACTCAGTTTTCCATGCTTATTAAAATTCTAAAGCTCACAGTGCTACCTTGTTTCAAACATACAGGGAATGTCCCTTCCCCTCCACCCGGATGCTACAGTTCTTAATAATAATTATTGTGCCTCAATAATTGCAAGGAAGCTGTATTAAAGTTATATTATCGAGTTTTGGAAACTAGAAATTTATATGGTCAAGACCGTATGTTCAAGTTTCCAAAAACCTGAATGTAAAAAAACAAATCAGCATTTTTGCAGGAGGAAAGCCCCCCCCCTGCAAATTATATATACCTACTCTGAGATCGTGCTACAGTGGGAAAAGGGTAAATTTCCCTTTCCCCACTGCACATATATGTACATACAAATGTTTTCATAGGGAATTTACCCTTTTTCTCCACTGTAGTGTGATCTCTGAGTTGATATATATAATTTGCAGGGGATGTGTATGTGTGCAGGGAGGCTTGCCTTCCTGCAAAAATGTAGATTTTTTTTTACATTTGAGTTTTGGGGAATTTTGAACATATGGTCTCAACCATATAAATGTTGAGTTTCTGAAATTCGATAAAATGATATAAATCCATATTAAGACCCCAACCCCACCCCCACTGAGATAATAGAGACCAGGCAGCATGGTAATAACAAGTTAAAAGGACTGTTTAAGAGGGGTCACAGGAAGGGTGATAGATTTAACATGTATCTTTCACATATCAGGAATCCCTAGCAACAAAACACTGAAAGCACTACAAATAAGCAGCTAGAAAGTATAGTTGAATAACATCTTACCATAACAGTAGAAGTCCTACTTCCCACAATGTAACGAATACTGCAACAGTGAAATCCCCTGTCAAAGACATCCCAATGTCCGGCCAGTATAGCAAAGCCTTTACATCGTCCCAGCTTCATAAGTCAGGCATATGCTCCCTGCACAAGCATAGTGAATAAAGGTGATATACACATGCTCAGTACGCAGAACTGAAGTGTACCAGGAGAACTACAGCAACCCCAGGAGACAGAAGGACATGTGCATCCAGGAGGAAAGAAGAAAAGAAATAGGGCAAGAAAAGAAAAGACCCCCCTCAGCTAGCAGAGTGTTTCCAACAGAAAGAGAGAAAAAGGGACAGGAGGGAGGGACTGAATACTGCAACAGTGAAAAGCAGGACATCTGCTGCTATGGTATGATCTTACACAACTATAATATGTCCTTCCTTATCATTGCTTCGGTATTCACCACATGTGGGAGATTACCAAAACTACTGTAATGGATGGGAGGAGGAAGGCACAATGGAACCCTCCGCAAGCCCTTGAGTATTAGTAATAGCAAACCCTGCCTGGTTCTGGAAATGACATCCAACTTATAATGTTTAGTACAAGTGTGGTCAGAGTACCAAGTAGCAACTGGTAGAATGTATCTAGTATCCAGACCCATGAACAAAGCTCCAGAAGAAGCCACTGCTCTCACAGAAGCCTGTTTACCATGAAAGGAATAACAAAAAGAAGTTGCCTTAGAAATCCAGGAGGAGATGGGTTGCTTAGAAACTGCCTAACCAAATGTCCTGGTATTAAAAGAAACAAAAAGCTGCTCAGATTTGCAGATAGCCCTTGTCTTATCCAAATAATATCTGAACTGTCTATGTAAAGCCAAGGAGTGAAGAACCTTCACACTAGCAGATTATGGAGAAGGAAACAAAGAAGGTAGTTGGACAGACCGAGGGAGCAACAACTGGTTTACCACTTTGGGCATAAAAGAAAGATTAGTACAAAGAGACACCCTGTCTCTATGAAAAATCAAAAAGGGAGGAGTCGCTATCAGAGCTTGAACTTCAGAAACTCTCTTGGCTGAAGGAAGATCAACTAACAAAACAGTCTTCCAGGTACATGTTGCAAGGAGGAAGAAGGAGCAGGCTCCAAAGGAGCTGAGGTATTTTCAAGGACAAAATTAAGGCCCCAAGAGGGAGGAATAGATTTTCTTGGGGGCCTGATATGAAGGACACCTTTAATGAATTGTTTGACCTCAAAACAAGATGTTAACAGCTGGCTCCAAGGAAGACAAGCAGAGACTGCTGACAAGTGAACTTTAATAGAAGAATACGATTGGAGCAGTTCTCACAAGTAAGGAAGGATGAAAGGGACCCCCCACTGAGGAGGGATCCTGGTGAAGCCTGAGATACCAAACAGAAAATCTCTTTCATTTAGCCGTGTAGTATTTTCTTGTAGCACATTTCTTCCTGCAAAACTCTAAGCATGTCCTCAGAAATTTAGTGTCTAAAAGGGATCAAAACCCTATCACCCAAAATGTCAATTTAATAGTGAAGAAGTGAGGGTGAATATGTGAGAAGATCCATCCAGTGAGATATCTTTTGATGATTGCCCCTGGCCATGTGAAAGAGAAAGGGGAACCAGTGCTGCCTGGGCCAAAAGGGAGTCACCAGCAAGATTCTGGGGGAGTCCTTCATGATCTTGTGCAGGACAATGGGAAGCAGAAGAAGAGGAGGGTAAGCATATAGGAACATTCCCTTCCAAGGAAAGGACATGGCATCTCGTTTTCAAGTCAGAGGACTTGGGTATCTGGAACAGAATTGAGGAAGTAGTCTGTTCAGAGAGGAGGCAAAAACATCCACCTAAGGAATAGCCCACTGACGTACTATGTCCAGAAACACCTCTCTGTGAAGCATCCATTTGCGAGGTTGTGTTCTGCACCTGCTCGGATAGTCTGCCACAAGCTTGTGTTCTGAGGGATGTATACCATCTGAAAGGATATCTAATAGTGAACATATAACAAGTCATAACAACTTAGTAGCATTGTATTTGACAGAATGTAAATGAAAACAGCCACCATCTCTAGTATATCCCACATTTAACTTCTTTTTTTTGTTCTAGGTAGTCTTCCCAGGAGAAAGTTCTTCAATAGTTTTACTGCCCAAAGGCATTTTCCAGGATAGTTTACCAAGTATGGCTAGGTCTGTGTCTAAAGTTGGAAACTGTAGATACAGATCTGTTTAATGAACGGCTCCTCCATTAAGTTCCTTATGGGTAGCAGCACCCGGTTGCATGATTCACCAAAATCCAATCTAGTGATGATTACTATAATCAAACAAGAACAGAATCTTCCTTTGAAAACCCTTCACCTTTTGAGTGTTTGTATAAAGTGTTTTTGTATCCAATAAGTACAAGAGGAGTGTTGCAGCTGGTCTGTAATGTATATCCCTTGGGCTGTCCCATTCTATTTAGTTTGCTTCTGCAAGTAATCTCTTCCCATGTAGAAACTCAGTTGCTTGCTTGAACCCTCTTGAAGAACATCTTTAAGATGAACAGGAAACAAAGTAGTGGCTGTAGTCTTTTGTGCACACAGGTTGAAAAGGATGGACTATCACACTTTTCTTTTCTCCAGGACAAGCTTGGAATTTCATCACCCCACCTTATTTAGTACCCTATATACTACAGTCCAAGATTTGCCCAAGCAATGGACAGAACAGCTTTTATTTTCAGACTATAAAAGTGAATTCCCCATTTTAACACTATAGACTAGTGTCATGAGTGAGCAATTGATGAGATTTCTCAAAGATAAGGTCTCTGGACTTGCTCATATTTAGCATTGTGGGTATCAATACTCTAAGAAAAGCCCAACATGCTCTTTCTATCAATGTCTTTCTGCCATTTGAGAATGTAGAAATTATGTCTGCAGTCTTTATTCTCCTGGTTATTAATGTTTTGATTCATCTCCGAGGTGAAGCGCATGATGAATCTTATCTGCTGCTCTTGATTCTTACAGCTACAGGTTCACATCCATGATTATGCTATCAAGATGGCAGAGATAGTGGTTTCTTTAATCTCCATTAACTAGAAGTAAATTAGATGCTGAAAGCATTTAAAGAGTAAGCCAAGGCACTGATGTTCGCTAATTTCGTGAAACATAGGCTGCTTCTTTCTCTGCTGGCACTGTTATTGGAGTAGATGGTTACAGAAAATTGTTGGGTGGTGTCCCATAATGTTAGGTCAAGTGCTCATTTGCCCAACAACCTCTTGAGAAATCTTTACATAGTATTTTTGAGGTTTGTTTGTGCCTTACATATTTTTGGTGGACATTAGAGATGACTGATAGAAATAGTCACCGGGTCAATTAATATTTTAATAGCATTTACACTAGCTCTGCCTATAGTGCTGGTGAGAGTAAAATGTTATAACAATGTTTTAACAAGGCATCCTCACATTATTGCAGATAGACTTGGAAGCCCTACTCTTAGTATTTTAGACCTACTGTTTGAAATGGTGTGGTATACTGCCTTTTTGTCTCCATAAAATGCCTGCCTTCTGCAAGGCTTTAAAATTCATTCACATCTCTTCCACCTCCACTAAATGATGTATTTCTCATCTGCTGAACCTATTCTTACCAACATCATTATCTTTTGCCATTAGTATCTCATTGTTCTGTCTGGAGTGCTATACCTATGTCCATATCTTCTTCTTCTTCTTCTTCTTTCGGCTTTTCCCGGTTAGGGGTCACCACAGCGGATCATCTGTCCGCTCATGATTGGCAGTGGAGTTTTACAGTGTCAAGTTGCCAGCCCGGCGCCCAACCTTCCACAGAAGGCACACACATGCACACACTCACACCTAGGGCCAATTTAGAGTGTCCAATCCACCTACTGCATGTCTTTTGGGATGTGGGAGGAAACCGGAGCACCCGGAGGAAACACACACGACCACAGGGAGGACATGCAGACTCCACACAGAAAGCACCTCAGCCAAGAATCGAACCGAAGAACCTCTTGCTGTGAGGCGGCAACACTAACTGCTGCACCACCGTGGCCACCCATACCTATTCAAACTATATATAGAACAACGAAACCTCACAACACCGAAGACCAAAACACAGACTAAAACAAGGAAACCCCACAACACCGAAAACCACGTAAGTATAACACACACAAAAAACATACACAAATACATACACAACTCCCCCAAGCTACCAACCACACCACCCTACACTACAAATAGGCAGGGGGGTAAGCCCCCCTGCACCCCCACACCCCCCCTACTTTAATATTCTAACTCCGAGATCTCACAAACAGACACACAAGGCAAACTCACACCCACATACTACAGTCCCTCACACACACACACGCACACACACACACACACACACACACACACACACACACACACACACACACACACACACACCACAGTCACAATACACACTAACGCACAGCACTACCCCTCACAAATACACTTACACATGCATACTCACCCACAGCGGAACACCAAAATCATTAAATCAAAATCCAGTAACACCGGGATTTTGAATTTCGTGCTTTTCGGTGTTCTGCAGTTTCGTTGTTTTGGTCTCCTTCAAAACACTTTCGATGTTCTGGTCTTTCGGTGTTTTGAAGGAGATCCATATATATATATAATTTCCCATCCTTGGCATGAAATAATTTATTCTTGAGCAAAGATATATTTGTTACCTCTTGTTTTATTTTCTGAATGTTTTTTTAACTTCTGCCTCTTCCTACATATTTTTGTCTTTGGAGCCCTACATGGAGCTTCTCCATGTGGTACTGGTCAGTTTGGCCTGCAGACATGTACAAGTGAAAGTAAGAATTGTTTTTAGCTTTTTCAAATGCAGGTAATCTAATAATCTAATACGTGTTACTGATTTTCACTTCTACTCACAAGTTCCAGTGGTAGAATTATGCTGTAAATGAGAATATTTTTCGGTGTGGAATAAAGTAGCAGTCATCACTCTTAATAACTTTTTGACACTGTTCACAAGTTTAGCACTAGTCTTTCATAGCTTTTCAAATGCCTGTCTAATAAAAATTTTGTATAAGTTCCTTTTAGTATTCTTTATACTCATATAGCTATAAGTAGATTTGGCCTGCTGGGAGGCTGTGGGAGAACTCTCTAAACCAATGGCAACTACCAACTCTATATTTCTACTAAATGACTTCTGCACTCATGGGGAACAATGAAAAAACACAGAGGGGTGTGACTGCAGCAACTTTCCTAAACTGAACCTGAATGGAGAATTGTTACTGGACTTCTATTCTAGGCATAGACTGTCCATTAAGAATATAATGTTTGAACACAAGGCTTCTCATAACTCTCCTTTGCTCCAGGGTACCTTAGGACAATGGCTGATGATTAACTTTATATTTGTACTGTCAAACTTCTTGTTAAGCTTATGTACAGAGCTGTTAACAGATCACTACTTTATTGTGAGTTGGATCAGATGACCAGGGCATCAGCTGGTCATACCTGTGTGTCAAGGGGACATTTAACAAATGCTTCTGTGTGGGATGGTTTCAGTTATGACCTCTAGAAGATGTTGTTGGCACGTGTTATGGGTTATAGCAGTAATTCCAAGACCTGATGGCTGACACCATTGGTAAGGGAAAGTGTCAAGTTAAAGAACGAGGACTTCTTTGCACTGATAATATGGGTTTTCCAAATTTGACTGATAAGTACTAACAGGCCAGGAAGGCTGCAGTTCTGGCATTTGCCAAAATAAAGACCTGGGTGTTGCATGAGTTTGACTATTCATAGACAAAAACTTTCAGATGGTCTCATAGAGGTGATAGAAAAACATCCAGTGACTTGGAGGGTGGTGTGTGACATTCCCCAGACTGTTGTCAGCAGTAACAGAGCAATTCAGACATTGATTGGAGGCATTTTCTGGAGATGAAAGGAACACTGCCAGGAATGCTTGATTCCGGTAGGTATGCCCTACTTTGAAAAGCTAATGGCAAAACACCTGGCTAGTTTAGGTCCATTTCTCTAGGTGAAGTCAGTGTGGCAGTTGAACAGTTCTAATCTGGTAAGTATGCAGGAAGGGATGAGATTCAGCCAGAACTGCTGATATACTAGATATAGTTTGTGAGGTAGGGTCATGGGTTACATGCTTTTCCAGAGTTGCATGGAAGAGAAAACACAACCCCTGGATAGGCAAATTGGGACATTAGGCTCTATTTAAAAAAATGAGGGAGAAAACATGTTCCATTTATAGAGGAAGGACTGTCTTCATCCCCATTGTGAAAGCATATCCTAAGGTTGTAGAAAGTAGATTTGTCTGATAATTGAACCTGTGAATCAGGGGACCAACATGGATTCTGTCATAGCTGTTAGTGTGTGGTCCTTTTGTCTTTGTACTAGTATTGGAGGCATTGTTGGAGTTCACCAGTATGGTCTATATATGTTTTGCAGACCTGAAGAAGACATATAACCATTTTCCATGGAATGTTTCTTTGCAGGTATTACAACAGTACAAGGTCCAAAGGCCACTGCTGTGTGTTGCTTAGTTCCTCTGTTAGCAGTGTAGGAGATCCATCTGCATTCTGAGCATTATATACTGAACACATAGAAGGTAGGTATAGGACTCCTACAATGATGCATCTTATCTCCCCTCCTACTCATGATTTGCATGAAAAAGAAAAATCACGAAACAGCAAAGTTTAGAAATCTATGTAAAAATAATGTGTAGTTTGTTACTAACCAGATAAATGCAAAGATATTTGTAAGACTGTGACTGATATTTATTTATTTGACATTTGTTGACTGGGATAGTCCGACTGAGCTTGTGCCCTTTTTCAGCGGAGGTCTGGGGAGAAAAGTTCCACCATATGAAATATATAGAATACTCACAGTACAAAATATGCAAGAAAAACATGCACAGTACAGGTTAAACTAGAAAAAAGAAAGTAACGTGCAAGTATATAATATATAGTACAGATTATGCTAGAAATATATAAAATCACAAAAAAGCTGATATAAAAAGAAGGGAAAATATTTGAACAAAGTTGTACAAGTAAGGGAAAATTTAGGAAAAGAGGCCATTAAAAAGGGGAGATAAGTACAGAGGAGGTAGGTAGGAACAGAGTTAGAAAAGAAAGAGAATTAAGGTAAATGTCAGGAAAGGTAGTTATAGAAGTTAGTTTGGTGAGTAATAGTGTGAGGGAAAGTAAGAGTAGGAGGTGGAAGAAGAGGTGACAGTGGAAGATATCTGGGAGCAAAGAGACTAGGAGGGGATAGGAGAGAAGTAGTTGAAAGCTGAAATAAGAAAGAGAAGGATTTCAAGTAGGATGATTACAATGACAAATCCAGGCTCTGATTAGGAAATTTCTAAGAGCTGTTTTGAAGCCATGAGAATTGGTAATATGTCTGAGGGGCAAGGGAAGCCTATTTCAAGATAATTCTGGAAGGTAGGTTTTGTCCTAAAGATTTTGTTTGGCTTGTGGATCTGCAGGAGAAATTTTTCTGAGCTTCTGAGAGAGTGAGGTGGGTTATAGAGGGAGACAAGTGAGGAGATGCTAGGGCAGGAGGAAGGTTGATTTAGGATGGTGTGGATGATGAGAAGCTGTGTATATAAGAGTTGGTGTGGAAGCTCTAATCAGCTGAGTGTATGGAGTGCAAGACAGTGGTGAGATTTTGGTGGTAGATTGGCTGCAAATCTGGCAACTTTGTTGTATAGGGATTCAAGTTTGGATAGAAGAGAGGACTGTAAGTTAGTAAGGATTTGAGAAGAGCAGAAGAGGTTAGGAAGAAGATAAGACTAGGGTAGTAAAATTCTGGAGTTGGGGGTAAGGAACTTTTTGTTCCTATAAAGAAGGCCAAGTTTTTGGTGGGTCTTCTTTATACAGTGGTGTATATACACGGAGGTCAAATTTAAGTTGGTTATCAACAATTAATCCAAGGAGCTTAGTATAGGGTTCAGATGAGATGTTAGTGTTGTGAGACAGTAAAAGAGGATTTTAGATGGTAGAGAGATTTAGGAAGTAAAAGAAGGAGTATTGTCTTTTTAGGGTTTAGAATGTGCTGATTTTTAGTAAACCAGGTTTCAGTGAGGTTGAAGGAGGTTTAAGTAAGGGAGAGCAAGCCAGAGGGGTTGTCATCTATGGTGATAATGGTGGAGTCATCTGCATGTTGTATGAGGGATGACTGAGGGCAGGATGTGTAGAGCTGATTAGTAAAAAATGTTAAAAAGAAGGGGGCCAAGAACTGAGACTCGTGGGACTCCCATTTTTATAGGGAAGAAGGGAGAGAGAGCTAAGAGTCATTTTACAGCTTGCTGTCTGTTAGAGAGATAGCTGGAAAACCAAGAGATAGTTGTAGGGGAGAGATTAAGTTGAGATAGTTTGGAGAAAAGGATGGAGTGGGAGAGAGTATCAAAGACTTTTGAAAGATCTAAGAAGAGGCAGGAGACCAATTTGTTATTGTCTCTGGCAAGAGAGATGGAGTTAGTGAAGGAGAGGAGTGCAGTGATGGTGCTATGGTGAGGGCAAAAGCCATGCTGTGTAGGGGTGAAAAGGTTTTCTTGAGTGAGATGAGACATGAGTTGCTTGTACATGAGGTTTCAACCAAGCTTCTGAGATAGAGATTATATCAGGGGAGTATTGAGATATCCAAGAGAGAAATTCAGTTGATTTGTTAAGAATGTTTTGTAGGATTCAGTGGAGAACAAGTCACATATCTCTATCAACACATAACTCAATGGCTGAGTACAGACTATCTGTCTATCGCTGGATACTGGGTTACCTTCTTTCGCTTCTCTCCCTGCTTCTTCTCTTTATGATCATCCATAGCAGTGTCACCCACTATTTCTAATGGCAGTCCTTGTAGTTTGAGAATTAAGCAGGTATCAGTCAGCATTCTCCATTAAGCAGCATTCTACATTTCTTGATTTAGGTTTGGGAAACAAAAAAGAATGAGCTAAATATCTTCTTGAGGAGCTCATGGATAAGACTGCAGAATGGTTGTCTCCTCAGTTATTACAAGCAGGGTCTGTCATACTGAGACACTGCAAACGTCCTATGGCTGGGGGACGTGGTGCTTGGCAGTCACACACACACACACACACACACACACACACACACACACACACACACACACACACACATGGTCAAGACACCCTGAGTTCAATTAATGGCTCATGTAAGTGATGAAGTGACAGGGAGGGATGGACATGTGTATCCTGGGGGAAGACATTCATCAGTGATGCTCTCTAAGGGGAGGTGTGGACCAAAGAGGGGAGTTACCCTCAGATATGTGTCAACAAATACAGGGACTTGAGAAAATTAGTAGGCCATACATTAAAAAACAGCTATAAGTTGGACAATGGATCCCTCCCTCCAGGATGCCCTTAAGTTCCTTGCTGGCCAGCTTAAATTCAGGCATTGGACTGGAGGTGTGAATTACAAATACTTGTAGACCCAGAGCAGGACATGGACCACTAGAACAACTTTCAGAATGACAGTAATGGAGGGGGGAAGGCAAAAAAACTATACACATACACAGACAGAATTAACTTGGTAATGAAATATTTCATCTCTTTCATCTCTTTCTAATTCTAATGCCCACATAATCATACAGATATTTACAACAGAGGCCTCCAAAGCAGATATCCAAGCAACCACTACCTCAAAACATAGCACATGCAACACATAGTTCACAAAGTCAGTGTGCCAAACAGTCACAGCCCTTAAAGCCAAACAACATGCCTGATACACTTGTAATAGGTGACTCCATAGTCAGACACACTGACGTCCCGCTCACCAGACTAAACAAGGAAAAGGTTACAGTAAGCTGTCTGTCGGGTGCTAGAATCTGCCACATAACACAAGCACTCAGGTCACTCCAAAGCAAGTACAAATATGACTCAGTCATTGTCCATGCCGGTGTGAATGACCTGAGACGTACCTCGCTGGACTACATGAAAAGAGACATAGAGGAACTCTCTGATTATGTAGCCCAGGCCGGTATGACCCTGACCCTGAGCAGCATCTTACCCTCACCAAGAATGATGCCACAGTACAAAGACAAAATGATCAGCTTTAACAATTGGCTCAATTTATGGTGTCATTCTAAGGGGATCCAATGTCTGTCTGCTTGGGATGACATGCTTGACAAGCCATGCTGCTTCACAAGGGACAGCTTGCACCTGTCACCCCTGGGCTTCCGGATATTGGCCAAGGCTCTTGCCACCCCCATAGTGCCTTTTTTAGGCAAGGCTCAAAAAACAAACCCACCTCCCTAGAAAACACAAGTGGAAAGAAACTAAGGGTAATGCTGCTCAACGCCAGAAGTCTAAACCTCAAGATGCACGCTCTCGAAGCCCTCCTCAGTATGGAGAACACTGATGTCTGTGCAGTGACTGAAACCTAGTTCAAGGCTCATGACAGCACCCCAGCACTACCAGGTTATACCTCATATCATGCTTTTTGGCCTCAAAACTTGGACCGAACCACAAAAGGAGGGGGAGTATCCATATTCATCAAAGATACCCACACCTCCAGGTTAGTGGCAACGCACGAAGCATCGGAGACCATCCATGTGCAACTAACCATAGGCAAAACTGCCCTACAGTTTGTAGCATGCTACAGACCACCCTCTCAAACTCAGGAACCCCACTCAGCCTTCCTGAAGACACTGGAGAGTATGAATGTCTCTCCAAATACCATCATATTGGGAGACTTCAACTACCCAAACATAGACTGGGAACATTACTCAAGCCCAACACCCTAGCGCAAAGGTTCCTAGAATTCATAAACTCAAATGCGATGGAACAACTAATCACCACTCCCACAAGAGGAGATAATATACTAGACCTGATCATCACAAACATGGGGACGCAATGCTCCACACCAGAAGTATACCCCTCATTGGTGAGATCAGACCATAAATTAATCTCCCTGGAAATCCACATCCCGTCCCCACCCACAGCACAAAAGACCACAGTGAAGAATTTCTCAAAAGCTGACTTCACACTTCTTAAGACTGAAGTGGTATCCTTCAAGGCCCCTGGGCCAGTGGAAACCACAGCCCACACCATTGAATCCTTTATAAACGCTTTCTACGGACACCTTCAAGAATGCATGGATCATGCAATCCCAAATAAAACCAAGACCCATTCCCCCAAAGGCAGGCGTCCTGTCTGGTGGACCCCAGCCATTAACAAGCTTTACAACAGGAGGAGGAAGCTACGACATGACAGAGCAAAATCCCCAAAAGGGAAGGCATCTCTGATCAGTATTAGCAAAAAACTACGATCACTCATAAAATCATCCAAGGCCAACTTTGAGAGAAAAATCGCAAAAGACACTAAAGACAATCACAAGGCCTTCTTTAGTTATCTTAGAAACCTGGGTGGAAACTCCCAGATATGCTCAGAGTTAGTCCAAAATGACAAAAAATACACTGAACCCACAGACATTGCCAACATACTGGCAGACAGGTTCAGTGCAAATTCCCCCCCCCAAAAGGAGAAATATCTATCCCAGCAGAGTGTAGCATCCCTGACATCTCAGATGCCCAGGTGAGAGCCGCCCTCTCCAAAGCTAAAAACACAGCATCAATGGGACCAGACAGTGTCCCAGGTTGCGTGCTACATGAACTCCAAGAGGAACTAAACCCGCACATAAGGCTGCTGTTTAATCTTAGCCTTACTACAGGATATGTACCCAAAGAATGGCGTACAGCAACAGTGGTCCCACTCCACAAAGGAGGTGCTTCTACGGACCCTGGAAATTACCGCCCCATAAGCTTGAAGAGCCTGGTCTGCAAAGCTATGGAGAGGATCATTATGGAACTCATAAACAAAGACATTGGGGACCTACAGACACTGGATCCTACCCAATTCGGCTTTGTCAAGGGCAGATCCTGCCTTTTGAACCTGGTCGACTTTTTTGAAACAGTCACTAAGGCCATTGATGAGGGTAAGGCAGTTCACACAGCCTACCTTGATCTTGCAAAAGCCTTCGACACAATACTCCACTCGGGCATCATAGACAAGCTCACCAGCTTAAATGTAAACCCATATGTCATAAGATGGGTTGCAAACTGGCTCAAGGACAGAACCCACAAGGTCAGAATTGCTGGAGCCATGTCAGACTCTAAGCCAGTCACAAGCAGCGTCCCACAGGGCTCGGTCCTGGGACCCCTCTTGTTCTGCATTTATTTTTCCGAGGTGTAAGCAAACATAGGAGGATTGTGGCTTACAAAGTTTGCAGATGACTGCAAACTGGGCGCTATAATTGATACTCCAGCGGACACAAGCATCCTTTAGAAAGGCCTCATAGAAACGGATAACTGGTGCCAGAGCCATGGCCTTAAACTGAACGCCAAAAAATAACGTAGTCATAATAAATAGTCATACCCTTTGGGAAAAACAAAGTACCCACAAATTACCACATAGGTGGTAATCCATTAAGTACGGAAGAAGTAATCAGGGACCTAGGGACCCAAGTTGACAGTAACCTCTCATTTGACACTCACATTGCCAAGGTGATTAGGAAGACCTTCTATATTACCCACCTTATCATGAAAGGATTCACATCTAGATCAAGAGAGGTCATTGTGCCCCTATACTCTTCCCATATCAGGCCCATAAATTAAGTACAATACCCCATTTGAGATGTACCTTACCCGACAACTGCAGCAGTTAGAAAGACCCCAAAAGTACCTCACCAAGTGGATCAAAGGTCTCAAACATATGTCATATCTTGCCCGGCTGAAAAAACTCCAGCTCTATTCAATCGCATACCGCCTACTCATAGGCGATCTATGCCTGACATACAAGGCCATGTCCAATCCGGAATTAATGGACATGCTCCACCTCAGAAAATCCAAGTCCACCAGAGCCACGAGAGCGAGAGATTTGAACCTCAACACAGAAATAAATAGGACGTGCTGGAGGGACAGATTCATAACCCAGAGGCTCCCTACACTCTGGAACAGAATCCCAGTCCATGTTAGGCAGAGCCCCTCACTGACTCTCTTCAAGAGAAATCTTGACAAGTGGATGGGAGATCGTAGGTTTACCACAGGGGGTCATCTCTGTGTCACTACTAGACAGAGGCACAGTAAACTAAACCCAAAATGGGCATAGTATTCTCATTCCAAGGGGTGGCGAAAGCCACACACACTCTGGCTAGGTTTATAAATGCCCTAGGGCAGATAGCCTAGTATGAACCTATGAACCTATGAACCTATAAAGACAGAAAACCTTTCCATTATATTCAAGTTGGGCATGAACTTTCCATGAACATGATGATTTTAGACGTTCCCACCAGGTGTAATGTTATCTGTAATATAGTGACGTGGGCAATGGAGTAGCAGAAAGCAATTCACCAATGAGCAGTGAAACCTGTCACTGGGAAAGTGAATGTATATATCAGCTTCAGTTAGGGGCAACCAAAGAACAGTTCTGCCATTATACTGCGACCGGTGGAGAAGGAGGAGCAGGCAGTATAAATGATGAGCAGTGACATTGTTTCACTCAGCAGCTCTTGCCACTGATGTTTCTGAATGGGATAAGATAAAATAAGGTACTCTATCCATTCACAGTTCCATTTCCTCAGTGACATCCATGCAGCTGAAAGCCTGTAAAGAAAAGTCTTGAAAACATTCCAGACTGATTATCAAATTGTGAAGGTAGGCACTGTATTAATTAAATATTTGTTCAGGTCTTCTATAAACCAAATGGTTTACAATACTTGGCTTATTATCATGTAGTGTTAGCTTAGAAAATAGCAGTATATAGGTTAGACAATCCAGTGTGGCCTTGTGCCATGGATAGTCCATTGTTATGTTCATGATGGGGTGTCATGGGAGTCTTTTCTATTTGATATTGCTGCTTATGCTGGAGCTGTTGAAGGAAACACCATTACTGATTCCCTTTTTTTGTCTTTTCCAGACTAGAACTGGTGTAGCAGTATATGCTGTTCATGAATACCCACTACGGGTTATCCTGTAGCCTTTGGGCTGATAAAAACACCCGGAAAAACACACACACACATATTTGTGTTACCAGATTTCACTGTGCCAAAAATTACATGTAGGAGGCCATACAGCTCTCTGTGCATAATACATCATTGCTGGAATGGCATATATGTCAGTGTAGCTATTCTTAAATCAGGCTGCTTCAATGTACTGTTGTTTCTCACATGCAAACACATATTTGGAGAAAGGTTGTAATGCACATGTGGGGCAATAGTCACTGTTGTAAAGGCATTATTTGTGGAGAGGTTATTCTACAAAGTCTACCAGCTGCACTTCAGAAATACACAGTGCTATAAATCTGTAATATCTCATAGCAGCAAAAAGATGCCATGCAACCCTGCTGAGGGTACCAATGAAGGTGATGCAGATTGCCACTGACAGTGTTAGCAGCCAGTAACCTTCCGTTGTTAATGCTGCATTAAGTGTATTTGTGACGTAAAGCACCATCTATTTAGAAAGAATGACACACTAGTCACTTACTAACTATAATGGTTATGCAGAGTTATCTTGGATTATTTTACAAATCTTCACAACCTCTGCAGGCCAAGTTACTCATAGTACATATCATTGCTGGAGCCTTCCTGTGCCCTGACAGACTGCTCTTCCAACTATCTGAAGATATACAGAGCTGAGTATCTTTTTCTGGCACTTCAGAGTTGTGTATGGTAATTGTTGTTTGACTAATTTTATATCATTGCTGGCTGACTTCAGAGTTGTGCACTGTTATTTTTGCTTCACTGTATAGTTTTTCAGATCTCTGCTGAAGGTGTTTTTCCCCCCTCCCCCTACTTCTCTGTCTTAAGTTGGTATAACTGGTTTTACATCCAGTGTGTTATCTGACTATCTCAAGAATTACTTGCATAAAATTAAATCCTCGCAGTAACAGCCTGCATATCATTGCTGGAGCCTTCCTGTGTCCTGACAGAGTGCTCTTCAAACTATCTGGAGATATACAAAGCTGAGTATCTTTTTCTGGCACTTCAGAGTTGTGTACTGGTAATTATTGTTTGACTAATTTTATATCATTGCTGGCTGACTTCATAGTTGTGCAATGTTATTTTTGCTTCACTGTGTAGTTTTTCAGATCTCTGCTGAAGGTGTTGTTTTCCCTACCCACCCTTATTCCTGTCTTGTTGTTTAAATTTGGAGGCTTTTGCAGTTGCCTGCCCCCACTGTAGATTTGATCTGGGGCACTCCCCCCAGTCCCATTTCTTTACCTCATTCTACCTAATAGACTCCTTCTGCACTTTTTATTTTTAGTCATTTTTAATTTAATTGCATTTTTTAAACTGTTTGGTCTAACATTGCTACATACTCAAGTGTGCTAGCTTGCAATGCATTTGAATTGTTTTTACTGCTGTTTTAGCTACTTTTCTGTATATATATATATATATATATATATATATATATATATATATATATATATATATATATATATACATATATAGATATATATAAAACAAATACCTTTCCTGTAACTAGTGTAGTCCAGATTCAGATTTGCTGTATCCAGGACTGTATGTAAGCTTCTGAGCCCCCCCAAGCTTTCTGTATTGGAGGGAAACCTTCTAGCTTATCAGTGGGAGTGGTAAGTACTAGGTAACCTATCTACCACATAAGGAGTGGTTCTGGCCCAGAAATTATAGTTATTGGCCGTTTGGGCAGCTTTTCCATCTCTCTCAACTTTCTGATTTAAAAGCCCGCATTTGCACTTATTTCACCCTTCTCCTGTAACTAGTTTAGTCCATATACAGATTCTTAGTTTTGGCACTTGAATTTGCTTATTCGTGATCAGCACTTGTTCAGAACTTGTAAGCACTAAATAACCTACTAATTACTACAGCACTCAACCTCCTCCTTACCTAGAGGAAAACAGTTTTGGTACTTACTTTCCTCACTTGCTTAGAGAAAAACAGCTCTTGTACTCACTTTCCTCACTTATCTAAAGGAAAATAGTTTTTTATTCAGGCATGTCCAAGGGTCAGTCCCCAGTGTTCTCTCCTGTCTATCTGATGAATCTGGGCATCTTGGGGCAATGTAGAAATTGCCTCATGTACACAGACAACCCTCTCCTCCTACCACCCAGCACTACAACCTGTGAGAGATGCATTTATCTAGCCAAGCTGCAGGTAAAGCTCTCTCTAATCAAGACTGAACTTGACAGTGAAGAGGAGAAGGTAAACACTTGCACCACACCACACTCATCACATAGTCTCACTAAATCTACACCACCAAAATCCATACACAGAAACACAAAAACATTCATGCAGGCTCTCAATAATAATTTGTCTAAGCAATAGAGACCTCCAAAGCAGAAATGCAAGCAACCTCCATCCCCCAACACAACCCAAATGACACATAGCCCGATGACTCAGTGTGCCACTCAACCGCAGCCAATAAGGCAAAACAACATACCCAACACACTAGTCATAGGTGACTCTATAGTTAGGCACACTGATGTCCCACTCACCAGGCTAAACAAGGAGAAGGTTACTGTCAGCTGCCTGTCAGGTGCCAGGATCCGCCACATAACCCATGCACTCAGGTCATTCCACAACAAGTACAAATATGACTCTGACATTGTCCATGTTAGTGTGAATGATCTGAGACGTACCTCCTTGGACTACATGAAAAGAGACATGGAAGAGCTCTCTGATATTGTAGCCCAGGCAGGTATGACCCTAGCCCTGAGTAGCATTCTGCCATCACCCAGAATGATGCCACAGTACAAGGACAAAATGATTGACTTCAACAATTGGCTAAGCTTCTGGTGCCATTCTAAAGGGATCCAGTATCTGTCTGCCTGGGATGACATGGGTGACAGACCACGATGCTTTGCCAGAGATGGCCTGCACCTGTAACCCCTGGGATTCGGGATACTGGCTAAAGTTCATACCACCCCTATAGTGCCTTTTTTAGGCAAGGTTCAAATGACAAATTCACCACCATAACAGGAACAGGCAAGCAAAAACTGAGGGTGATGCTACTCAATGCTAGATGTCTAAATCTCAAAATGCACTCACTGGAGGCACTCCTTAAAATGGAGAACATCGATATCTGTGCAGTGACTGAGACCTGGTTCAAGGCTCCAGAGAGCACCCCTGCACTACCAGGCTATAACTCATACCACACTTTTCGGCCATGTAACCTGGACCGGAACACCAAAGGTGGAGGTGTCCATATTCATTAAGGATATCCACACCTCCAGGCTAGTTGCTCAGCATAATGCAGCCGAGGTTATGCAAGTGCAGCTAACTCTGGGCAAAACTGCAATCCAAATTTTAGCTTGCTACAGATCACTCACCATGTACCAGGACTCCCACTCCTCTTTTCTTGATGTACTGGAAAATATTAGGGTTCAACCAAACACCCTAATAATGGGTGATTTCAACTACCCCACCATTAACTGGGAAAACTACTCATGTACCATCTCCTTCACTCAACGCTTTCTGGAATTCATAAACTCCAATGCCCTGGATCACCTTATCCACACCCCCACCAGGGGCAACAATATCCTAGATCTATTCATTACCAACATGAGTGTTCCACACCTGAAGTCAATGCCTCATTGGTCCGATCCGACCATAACCTAATTACCCTAGATATCCATATCCTGCCCCCACCCCCATTAAGGAAACCCTGGTAAAAAAATTTTCCCCTGATATAATCTCTATCTCAGAAGCTTGGTTGAAACCTCATGTACAAGCAACTCATGTCTAATCTCACTCAAGAAAACCTTTTCACCCCTACACAGCATGGCTTTTGCCCTCACCATAGCACCATAAATCCCTATGTCACAAGATGGGTGGCCAACTGGCTCACTGACAGAACCCACACTGTGAAAGTAGCAGACTCCAAATCCGACGTCAGACCAGTGGCAAATAGAGCACCACAGGGTTCAGTCCTGGGTCCTCTCCTGTTTGGTATCTACTTCTCTGAAGTACAGGCTAACACAGAAGGTCTTTGGCTAACAAAGTTCGCAGATGACTGCAAACTAGGAGCCAGAATTGAAACGATGTGGACATCCTACAAAAGGGCCTCACTGAGTTAGATGCCTGGTGTCAAAGCCATGGCCTCAAGCTCATTGCCAAAAAGTGCATTGTCATCCCCTTTGGTAAAAACTCTGTTCCAATGAACTACAACATAGGCGGTAGTATACTTAACACTGAAAGTGTGATAAGAGACCTTGGGACACAGGTGGACAGTAGTCCCTCCTTTGATAATGACATTGCCACAGTAGTGAGGAAATCCTTCTACGTGGCACACCTCATCACAAAAGGCTTCTCATCCAGAAAAAAAGAGGTCATTGTTCCCCTCTACTCATCACTCATTAGACCCATTATAGAGGTCATTGTTCCCCTCTACTCATCACTCATTAGACCCATTATAGAGTACAATGCTCCTTTTGGTATGTACCTCACAAAATATCTACAACAACTGGAAAGGCCACAGAAATACCTCACAAAGAGGATTACCAGCATCAAACAGATGCCCTACGCAGACCGTCTCAAAAAACTCCAGCTTTACTCTGTCGCATATCGCCTACTCAGAGGTGATCTCTGCCTAACATGCAAAGCTATGTCAAACCCAGAGCTGTTGGACATGCTCCACTTAAAGAAATCTGAATCCCTCCGAGCTACACACTCTAGGGACCTAAACCTTGTCACCACAATCAACAGAACATGCCAGAGGGATAGATTCCTGTCCCAGAGACTTCCCATACTCTGGAACAAACTACCTATCTATATCAAACAAAGCTCCTCATTAGCACTCTTCAAGAAAAATCTTGATGACTGGATGGGAAATAGGAAATTCACCCCGGGGATCACCTCTGTGGCTCTGCTCAACAGTGGCACAGGGAAAATAATTTTCTTGGGTGGCAAAAGCCAGGGTACCTTTTTGGCTGGGCTTGTATAGGCCCCAGGGCCGATAGCCTAGTACCTACCTATGAACCTATGAACATACACATACAAATACAACTCTACACTATACAATGTTTACACTACAGGTTAAGATACATGGATATTTCCAGACTGAAGCAAAGACATGCTCTTATTCATTGAAGCAAAGCGATGGCCAATTCATGCATCTATTTATTGCCTTTCATGTTCCTTAAGTTAATGTTGGTTAACCTGTTAAGAATAGGTTTAGAGATAAAAGTAAATAAAGTTTTAGGTTTATTTCAGCTTTTTAATGATTGTTTGTCCTATTTATTATTTTATTTGTCACTTTCATTATTATTGTTTTTTATTTCTATATATATTTATAGATTACTACTGTCTAGGATTAGGGCATGGTCTAAAATTAACATTCTAGAGTTACTTCTTAGATGTTTTTATTTCTGAATTTTGCAATAATGTGTTATTTATCTTTATGTAGCTATTTATTATAACTTTTGTATTTCTGTGCATAAGACATTGCTGGTTAGGTTGACAGTTAAATTTAAATAATGATCTGGGTTTATCTGTGAAAATGTTATGTTGGACAATACAAAAATAGTACACAAAACAAACTTAAAGAGTTACTTTTTTCTTTACATGTACAGTTATAATTTGGTTAAGTTCCCTAAAATATGAATAACATATTCATCTACTTGGTGGGTATTTGCTTGGATCCCTACTATATGAATGACTGTATATTTAGTAGTAGCCCTCCCACGTCAAGGCTCAAGGTTAGAGGTACTGACTTTCCTTTGGACTCTCTCATTAAATCTAACTCAGTCCTCATATTAAAGCTAAACCTTACCTTACCCCTTCTGATTTGAAAATTATAATTAGGCTGGAGCTCATGCCTTCTTTCACACTGTCTTCCTGTAGAAAGGATAGCAAAAGACTTCTGCTATACAGGTTTCTAGTTAGGACTCAAAAATACACTATTTCTCTTTTGTAAAACATGTGAAACTGCCTTCTCAAACCTTACGATCAAGGAAAACAACATAGGTTCATAGGTTCATACTAGGCTATCTGCCCTAGGGCATTTATAAGCCTAGCCAGAATGTGTTTGGCTTTTGCCACCCATTTTAAATTTATTTTGCTATGCTCTTTTTCGAGGTTAGTATACTGTGCCTCTGTCTAACAGTGACACAGAAGTGATACCCGGGGTAAACCTATGATCTCTCATCCACTCATCAAGATTCCTCTTGAAGAGAGTCAATGAGGGACTCTGCCTAACCTGGACTGGGATTTTATTCCAGAGTGAAGGGAGCCTCTGGGTTATGAATCTGTCCCTCCAGCATGTCCTATTTATTTCAGTGCTGAGGTTCAAGTCTCTCGAGCGTGGCTCGATGGGATTTGGATTTTCTGAGGTGCAGCATGTCCATTAATTCAGGGTTGGACATGGCTTTATACGTCAGGCACAGATTGCCTCTGAACAGGCGGTATGCCACTGAGTAGAGCTGGAGTTTCTTTAACCGGGCAGCATGTGGCATCTGTTTGAGCCCTTTGATCCTCTTGGTGAGGTACTTTTGGGGTCTTTCCAGTTACTGCAGGTGTCTGGTAAGGTACATCCCAAAAGGGGCATTGTACTCAATTATGGGCCTGATGAGGGATGAGTAAAGAGGCACGATGACCTCCCCTGATCTAGATGTGAATCCCTTCATGATTAGGTGGGCTATATAAAATGTTTTTCTAACCACTTTGGCCACGTGGTTGTCAAATGAGAGATTGCTATCAACTTGGGTCCCCAGGTCCCTAATTACTTCTTCTGTACTTAATGGATTACCACCTATGTGGTAATTTGTGGGCACTTTGTTTTTGCCAAAAGGGGATGACTATACACTTTTTGACATTTAGCTTGAAGCCATGGCTCCTATGAGGCCCTTTTGGTGGATGCTTGTGTCGGCTGGAGAGTCGATTATGGCGCCCAGTTTGCAGTCATCTGCGAACTTGGTCAGCCACAGTCCTTCCGTGTTGGCCTGTATCTCTGAGAAATATATACCGAACAAGAGAGGTCCCAGGACTGAGCCTTGTGGGACACCACTTGTAACTGGTTTGGAGTCTGACATGGCTCCAGCAATTCTAACCATGTGGGTTCTGTCCTTGAGCCAGTTTGTAATCCATCTAGTGACATAGGGGTTTATATTTAAGCTGGTGAGCTTATCTATAATGCCCGAGTGGGGTATTGTATCGAAGGCTTTTGCGAGGTCCAGGTAGGCTGTGTGGACCACCTTCCCTTCGTCAATCGCCTTGGTGACTGTTTCAAAGAAATCAACCAGGTTTAAGAGGCAGGATCTGCCCTTAACAAAGCCGAACTGGGTAGGATCCACTGTCTGTAGGTCCCCAATATCTTTATTTATGAGGTCCATGATGATCCTTTCCATAGCTTTGCAGACCAAGCTAGTCAGGCTTATGGGGCAATAGTTTCCAGGATCTGTTGAGGCACCACCTTTATGGATAGGGACCACTGTTGCTGTATGCCACTCTTTGGGCACATATCCTGTAGTAAGGCTGAGACTGAACAGTAGTTTTATGTTTGGGTTTAGCTCTTCTTGGAGTTCATGTAGGGGCAGCCGGGACACCGTCTGGTCCCATTGATGCTGTGTTTTTTGCTTTGGAGAGGGCGGCTCTTACCTGAGCATCTGAGATGTCAGGGGGGCAGCACTCTGCTGGGATAGATATTTGCCCTTTTGGTGGGGAGCATAATCAATAAGCTTTTGGGGAACATAAAGCCTAATGCTGCTACTGTTTTAGTTAATTTGTCTAAAGCTGACACAAAAACAATAACATAAAGCTTAAACACGCAAGAGTTACTAAGCAATTCTGGTTACATCTAAAAGCTCGATTACAGGATTGTTGATTCTTGTAACACTTGAAATTTCCATTCCATTAATATCCTCAACAGTTTGTTTCATACTTGGCGTGGCATAAACAGGCAATACATTTTTAGCTATGAAAGAAACATTATGCAAATAAAAAGCTATATTGTGGTTAGTGAACCAGTCTCTAATCCAAAGTAAGCTAACAGCTGCCAAAGAAAGTATGACTTACTGAAATGTGGAGGAAGTACACTCTGGATTCAAGCTGCATATTAAAAGATATCATACATTATGGGAGAGAATTCTGCTTGAAAAATCTTGTGTTTTTTTTTTTTTTTTTTATTTTGCCGTGTGAATGGACCATGGACACAATTTCACATTTTTGTGCCTTAATATAATACGGACTATAAACCTGTTTAGGTTACCTCCAAACAAATTAGGATCTGAAATAGCAGCTGAAATGTTCATAGGAGCACTGATGCAGTCACCGTAAGACATAAGCCTACACTTAAGGCAGGCAGGATATTTCTTTAACCACTCTAGAGTAAAAAGAAATACTTTGACTATAACTTAGGGTGTTAATCTTTCCCCATTTTTTTCTGCTTGTGTTCTTCTACCTTTACAAAGTATATACTGTGGTACAATTAGGTGAATGCCCCTTTCATTTGAATATTGACTAGGAGTAAAGTCCTACATAATTACAGTCTGCTTCTGGTAGTAGCAGAATCCTTAATTTTGAGTGAGGTATCACTAATTTTCAAAGAAAGTAAAATCAAGAAAAAAAATTAGGTTATATGCCAATTAGCAATTTTCCTTATCTTTTTTGGATGAACTGTGGCTATAGACAGTCAATAATGTTATAATTGTAAAGGTACACTGGTGGAAACGGGTGCTCAACAAAATTCTTAATTAAGAATTGTGTCAAGCACCTGTTTCTACCAGTGTACTTTTGCTGTTTGGTTGCTTCTCTCTGGTTCCTGGTTGTTTTGGTTTTTCGTTGTTAATGTTATAATTGTCTTCAATATCCAGCTGATTTACTCCATTGGATATTATAGCCTACCATTTCGATCAAAGTCCCTTCTACTATATTTCTGTGACATGATATCCAAATGGCTTAAAACTGCCTCTACCTATTGAACCAACAGTGCTGTATAAATAAAATAGATAAGACGTTTTTGCATGTAGTAACCCGATTTTCCTTGCAGATGCTGTGAAGGGGGATGGTAATGTGAGACTATGGACAACTATTTAATTGAAAAATGAGTAAATATGTGCCTTCAACTGTACAGAAATTCCTGTGGAGAGGAAGGTCAGAAGAAAATTTACATTGGACTCACTTTTTCAGAATGGATAGATCCTAGCAAGCAATGACAGCATCATTGTCTTGTAATGTGTTTAGTCTTTTTTAGCGTTGGAAATGCTATACAGAATTATCAGTGTGTTTTGATTCCCCACTCTAAGTTTGGTGAGCCTGATGAACTTGCAGACCAGAGCGATAGATGATGGCAACTGAAAAGGAACAAAAAATCATTTTCGCAGGATCGGGTGTAGATCTGGAAACATCTTGTCTTAGCTGAGACCCAGTTATGTCTTTATTTTCACATTTGTTGCATGTTTTTTATCTGAATATTTTTACAGATCTGTTTAGATTAATTACATTTTGCATTAGTAATGCATATTTGCATTAAAGTTGTGAAACAATAAATGAATATTTGAGAAAAACATTGCAGAAACATTCAGATTACTACAGATACAGGAAAAAAGTCAAGATATAGTCAAAAACGTAACATACAGGAATAAATCCAAAAAGGTCACTAAAATTAATATTTTGTAAAATACTAAGTGTGAAAATGGACATGCCCTAAACAAGTCTAATCTGAGAAATGTGACACAGATGAT